>NC_064817.1:72076909-72348567 GCF_023721935.1 Panthera uncia | reverse complement strand
TCCACACTGCTTTCCAGAGCGGCTGCACCAATTTGCATTCCCACCAACAGTGCAAGAGGGTTCCTGTTTCTCCACATCCTCTCCAGCATCTATAGTCTTCTGATTTCTTCATTTTGGCCACTCTGACTGGCGTGAGGTGGTATCTGAGTGTGGTTTTGATTTGTATTTCCCTGATAAAGAGCGACGTTGAACATCTTTTCATGTGCCTGTTGGCCATCCGGATGTCTTCTTTAGAGAAGTGTCTATTCATGTTTTCTGCCCATTTCTTCACTGGGTTATTTGTTTTTCGGGTGTGGAGTTTGGTGAGCTCTTTATAGATTTTGGATACTAGCCCTTTGTCCGATGTGTCATTTGCAAATATCTTTTCCCATTCCGTTGGTTGCCTTTTAGTTTTGTTGGTTGTTTCCTTTGCTGTGCAGAAGCTTTTTTATCTTCATAAGGTCCCAGTAATTCACTTTTGCTTTTAATTCCCTTGCCTTTGGGGATGTGCCGAGTAAGAGATTGCTACGGCTGAGGTCAGAGAGGTCTTTTCCTGCTTTCTCCTCTAAGGTTTTGATGGTTTCCTGTCTCACATTCAGGTCCTTTATCCATTTTGAGTTTATTTTTGTGAATGGTGTGAGAAAGCGGTCTAGTTTCAAGCTTCTGCATGTTGCTGTCCAGTTCTCCGAGCACCATTTGTTAAAGAGACTGTCTTTTTTCCATTGGATGTCCTTTCCTGCTTTGTCAAAGATGAGTTGGCCATACGTTTGTGGGTCTAGTTCTGGGGTTTCTATTCTATTCCATTGGTCTATGTGTCTGTTTTTGTGCCAATACCATGCTGTCTTGATGATTACAGCTTTGTAGTAGAGGCTAAAGTCTGGGATTGTGATGCCTCCTGCTTTGGTCTTCTTCTTCAAAATTACTTTGGCTATTCGGGGCCTTTTGTGGTTCCATATGAATTTTAGGATTGCTTGTTCTAGTTTCGAGAAGAATGCTGGTGCAATTTTGATTGGGATTGCATTGAATGTGTAGATAGCTTTGGGTAGTATTGACATTTTGACAATATTTATTCTTCCAATCCATGAGCAGGGAATGTCTTTCCATTTCTTTATATCTTCTTCAATTACCTGCATAAGCTTTCTATAGTTTTCAGCATACAGATCTTTTACATCTTTGGTTAGATTTATTCCTAGGTATTTTATGCTTCTTGGTGCAATTGTGAATGGGATCAGTTTCTTCATTTGTCTTTCTGTTGCTTCATTGTTAGTGTATAAGAATGCAACTGATTTCTGCACATTGATTTTGTATCCTGCAACTTTGCTGAATTCATGTATCAGTTCTAGCAGACTTTTGGTGGAGTCTATCGGATTTTCCATGTATAATATCATGTCATCTGCAAAAAGCGAAAGCTTGACTTCGTCTTTGCCAATTTTGATGCCTTTGATTTCCTTTTGTTGTCTGATTGCTGATGCTAGAACTTCCAGCACTATATTAAACAACAGCGGTGACAGTGGGCATCCCTGTCGTGTTCCTGATCTCAGGGAAAAAGCTCTCAGTTTTTCCCCGTTGAGGATGATGTTAGCTGTGGGCTTTTCATAAATGGCCTTTATGATCTTTCAGTATGTTCCTTCTATCCCGACTTTCTCAAGGGTTTTTATTAAGAAAGGGTGCTGGATTTTGTCAAAGGCCTTTTCTGCATCGATTGACAGGATCATATGGTTCTTCTCTTTTTTTGTTGTTAATGTGATGTATCACGTTGATTGATTTGCGAATGTTGAACCAGCCCTGCATCCCAGGAATGAATCCACTTGATCATGGTGAATAATTCTTTTTATATGCTGTTGAATTCGATTTGCTAGTATCTTATTGAGAATTTTTGCATCCATATTCATCAGAGATATTGGCCTGTAGTTCTCTTTTTTTACTGGGTCTCTGTCTGGTTTAGGAATCAAAGTAATACTGGCTTCATAGAATGAGTCTGGAAGTTTTCCTTCCCTTTCTATTTCTTGGAATAGCTTGAGAAGGATAGGTATTATCTCTGCTTTAAACGTCTGGTAGAACTCCCCTGGGAAGCCATCTGGTCCTGGACTCTTATTTGTTGGGAGATTTTTGATAACCAATTCAATTTCTTCGCTGGTTATGGGTCTGTTCAAGCTTTCTATTTCCTCCTGATTGAGTTTTGGAAGAGTGTGGGTGTTTAGGAATTTGTCCATTTCTTCCAGGTTGTCCAATTTGTTGGCATATAATTTTTCATAGTATCCCCTGATAATTGTTTGTATCTCTGAGGGATTGGTTGTAATCATTCCATTTTCATTCATGATTTTATCTATTTGGGTCATTGCCCTTTTCTTTTTGAGAAGCCTGGCTAGAGGTTTGTCAATTTTGTTTATTTTTTCAAAAAACCAACTCTTGGTTTTGTTGATCTGCTCTACAGTTTTTTTAGATTCTATATTGTTTATTTCTGCTCTGATCTTTATTATTTCTCTTCTTCTGCTGGGTTTAGGCTGCCTTTGCTGTTCTGCTTCTATTTCCTTTAGGTGTGCTGTTAGATTTTGTATTTGGGATTTTTCTTGTTTCTTGAGATAGGCCTGGATTGCAATGTATTTTCCTCTCAGGACTGCCTTTGCTGCGTCCCAAAGCGTTTGGATTGTTGTATTTTCATTTTCGTTTGTTTCCATATATTTTTTAATTTTTTCTCTAATTGCCTGGTTGACCCACTCATTCGTTAGTACGGTGTTCTTTAACCTCCATGCTTTTGGAGGTTTTCCAGACTTTTTCCTGTGGTTGATTTCAAGCTTCATAGCATTGTAGTCTGAAAGTATGCATGGTATGATGTCAATTCTTGTAAACTTATGAAGGGCTGTTTTGTGACCCAGTATATGATCTATCTTGGAGAATGTTCCATGTGCACTCGAGAGGAAAGTATATTCTGTTGCTTTGGGATGCAGAGTTCTAAATATATCTGTCAAGTCCATCTGATCCAATGTATCATTCAGGGCCCTTGTTTCTTTATTGACTGTGTGTCTAGATGATCTATCCATTTCTGTAAGTGGGGTGTTAAAGTCCCCTGCAATGACCACATTCTTATCGATAAGGTTGCTTATGTTTATGAGTAATTGTTTTATATATCTGGGGGCTCCGGTATTTGGCGCATAGACATTTATAATAGTTAGCTCTTCCTGATGGATAGACCCTGTGATTATTATATAATGCCCTTCTTCATCTCTTGTTACAGCCTTTACTTTAAAGTCTAGTTTGTCTGATATAAGTATGGCTACTCCAGCTTTCTTTTGGCTTCCAGTAGCATGATAAATAGTTCTCCATCCCCTCACTCTCAATCTAAAGGTGTCCTCAGATCTAAAATGAGTCTCTTGTAGACAGCAAATAGATGGGTCTTGTTTTTTTATCCATTCTGATACCCTATGTCTTTTTGTTGGAGCTTTTAATCCATTTACATTCAGTGTTATTATAGAAAGATACGGGTTTAGAGTCATTGTGATGTCTGTATGTTTTATGCTTGTAGTGATGACTCTGGTACTTTGTCTCACAGGATCCCCCTTAGGATCTCTTGTAGGGCTGGTTTCGAGGTGACAAATTCCTTCAGTTTTTGTTTGTTTGGGAAGACCTTTATCTCTCCTTCTATTCTAAATGACAGACTTGCTGGATAAAGGATTCTCGGCTGCATATTTTTTCTGTTTAGCACACTGTAGATATCGTGCCAAGCCTTTCTGGCCTGCCAAGTTTCAAAGGAGAGATCAGTCACGAGTCTTATAGGTCTCCCTTTATATGTGAGGGCACGTTTATCCCTTGCTGCTTTCAGAATTTTCTCTTTATCCTTGTATTTTGCCAGTTTCACTATGATATGTCGTGCAGAAGATCGATTCAAGTTACGTCTGAAGGGAGTTCTCTGTGCCTCTTGGATTTCAATGCCTTTTTCCTTCCCCAGTTCAGGGAAGTTCTCAGCTATAATTTCTTCAAGTACCCCTTCAGCACCTTTCCCTCTCTCTTCCTCTTCTGGGATACCAATTATGCGTATATTATTTCTTTTTAGTGTATCACTTAGTTCTCTAATTTTCCCCTCATACTCCTGGATTTTTTTATCTCTCTTTCTCTCAGCTTCCTCTTTTTCCATAACTTTATCTTCTAGTTCACCTATTCTCTCCTCTGCCTCTTCAAGCCAAGCCGTCGTGGTTTCCATTTTGTTTTGCATTTCGTTTAAAGTGTTTTTCAGCTCCTCGTGACTGTTCCTTAGTCCCTTGATCTCTGTGGCAAGAGATTCTCTGCTGTCCTGTATACTGTTTTCAAGCCCAGCGATTAATTTTATGACTATTATTCTAAATTCACTTTCCGTTATATTATTTAAATCCTTTTTGATCAGTTCATTAGCTGTTGTTATTTCCTGGAGATTCTTCTGAGGGGAATTCTTCCGTTTGGTCATTTTGGATAGTTACTGGAGTGGTGAGGACCTGCAGTGCACTTCCCCTGTGCTGTGGTGTATAACTGGAGTTGGTGGGCGGGGCCGCAGTCCGACCTGATGTCTGCCCCCAGCCCACCGCTGGGGCCACAGTCAGACTGGTGTGTGCCTTCTCTTCCCCTCTCCTAGGGGCGGGATTCACTGTGGGGTGGCGTGGCCCGTCTGGGCTACTTGCACACTGCCAGGCTTGTGTTGCTGGGGATCTGGTGTATTAGCTGGGGTGGGTAGGCAAGGTGCACGGGGGCTGGAGGGGCAGGCTTAGCTCGCTTCTCCTTAGGTGATCCACTTCAGGAGGGGCCCTGTGGCAGCGGGAGGGAGTCAGATCCGCTGCCGGAGGTTTGGCTCCGCAGAAGCACAGAGTTGGGTGTTTGCGCTGCGCGAGCAAGTTCCCTGGCAGGAACTGGTTCCCTTTGGGATTTTGGCTGGGGGATGGGCGGGGGAGATGGCGCTGGCGAGCGCCTTTGTTCCCCGCCAAGCTGAGCTCTGCCGTCTGGGGGCTCAGCAGCTCTCCCTCCCTTTGTCCTCCAGCCTTCCTGCTTTCCGAGCAGAGCTGTTAACTTCTGACCTTCCAGACACTAAGTCGCGCTTGCTGTTGGAACACAGTCTGTCCGGCCCCTCCGCTTTTGCCAGCCAGACTCGGGGGCTCTGCTTGGCCGGTGAGCCGCCCCTCCGCCCAGGCTCCCTCCCGCCAGTCCGTGGAGCGTGCACCGCCTCGCAGCCCTTCCTACCCTCTTCCGTGGGCCTCTCGTCTGCGCTTGGCTCCGGAGACTCCGTTCTGCTAATCCTCTGGTGGTTTTCTGGGTTCTTTAGGCAGGTGTAGGTGGAATCTACGCGCGTTGAGCCCAGCGTCCTCCTACGCCGCCATCTTCTGGAACCTCTGGGTGAAGGTTTTATGTGAGTCTGAAAAGTCTATTTATGCTGCTGGTGTTGGATAAAGTATTCTATAGATATCAATTGCATCATGTCAATGGACGATGTTTTTGAGTTCAACTATGTCTTACTGATTATTTTACTGCTGGATCTGCTAATTTGATGGAAGAGTGTTGAAGTCTCCAACTACGCAAGTGGATTTATCTATTTCTCTTCATGGTTCTCAGTTTTCAACTCAGTATGTTGCTCTGCTATTAAGCATCTAACATTAAGGGCTGGTATATAATCTTGGAGAAATTACTATGTAATTAAGTGATGCTCTTTATCACTGACCACTTCCTTAAATCTAAAGACTTCTGTCTAAAATTAATATAGCTTTGCTCTTCTGATGAAGATGGCGGCATAGGAGGATGCTGGGCTCAGTGTGTCCTACTGATCGCTTAGATTCCACCCACGTCTGCCTAATTTACCCCAATAACCACCAGGAGACTAGCAGAATGGACTCTCTGGAGTCAAGCGTAGATGAGAGGCCCACGGAAGAGGGTAGGAAGGGTGGAGAGGTGGTGTGTGCTACACGGACTGGCGGGAGGCAGCCAGGGCAGTGGAGGAGCAGCCAGCCCACCCAGCAAGGCAGAGCCCCCGAGTCTGGCTTGAAAAAGTGGAGGGGCCGGACAGAGTGTGTTCTGATAGACAGTGGGACTTAACATCTGGAAAGTTATGTCAAAAGCTCTGCTCAGAGAGCGGGAGGGAGAGTTGTTGAGCCCCAGAGGAAAGATCCCAGCTTGGCATGGAACAAAGGCACTGGGAAGCGCCTTCTCCCTTGCCCATCCCCCAGCCAAAATCCCAAAAGGAAACAGTTCCCATCACAGAACTTGCTTGCACAGCGCAAACACCCAGTGCTGTGCTTCTGAGGATCCATCCCTCCGACAGGTCTGCCTCCCTCCCAGTGCTGCAGGGCCCCTCCTGAAGCGGACCACTGGAGGCAAAGTGAGCTGAGCCTGCCCCTCCCGCCCCTGTGCACCTTGGGGACACACCCCGGCTAATACGCCGGATTCTATAGAAGCAGTACCACAAGACTGGCAGTGTGCAAGTAGCCCAGACAGAGGCCACACCACTCCACAGTGAGTCCTGACCCTGGGACAGGGGAAGATAAGGTACACACCAGTCTGACTGTGGCCCCAGCGGTGAGCTGGGGGCAGACATCAGGTCTGACTGCGGCCCCACCCACCAACACAAGTTACTCCAGCCAGCACAGAGGAAGAGCCTGGCAGTTTCCTTCCACTCCAGGGACTATCCAAAATGACAAAACGGAGGGATTCTCCTCAAAAGAAACTCCAGGAAGTAGCGACAGCTAACGAACTGATCAAAAACGATGTAAGCAATATAGCAGAAAATGAATGTAACATAATAGTCATAAAATTAATCGCTGGGCTTGAAAAAAGTATAGAGGACAGCAGAGAATCTATTACTACAGAGATCAAGGGACTAAGAAACAGTCAGGGGGGAGCTAAAAATGTTATAAATGAGCTGCAAAATAAAATGGAGGCTAACACAGTTCGGATTGAAGAGGCAGAGGAGAGAATAGGTGAATTAGAAGATAAAATTATAGAAAAAGAAGAAGCTGAGAAAAAGAGAGATAAAAAATACAGGAGGAGTAGAGGAGACTCAGAGAACTGAGAGACACAATTAAATGAAATAATATACACATAATTGGGATTCCAGAGGAGGAAGACAGAGGGAAAGATGTTCAAGGTGCACTTGAAGAAATCATAGCTGAGAACTTCCCTGAACTGGGGAAGGAAAAAGGCATTGAAATCCAAGAGGCACAGAGAACTCACTTCATACGTAACTTGAAACGATGTTCTGCATGACATATCAGAGTGAAACTGGCAAAATACAAGGATAAAGAGAGAATTCTCAAAGCGGCTAGGGATAAACATGCTCTAACATATAAAGGGACACCAATAAGACTCGTGACGGATCTGTCTACTGAAACGTTGCAGGCCAGAAAGGAATGGCAAGAAATCTTCAATGTGACGAACAGGAAAAAATATGCAGCCGAGAATCCTTTATCCAGCAATCTGTCATTCAGAATAGAAGGAGAGATAAAGGTCTTCCCTAACAAACAAAAACTGAAGGAATTCATCACCACTAAACTATCCCTACAAGAGATACTAAGAGGGATACTGTGAGACAAGGTATGAGAAACATCACTGCAAGCATGAAACCTACAGACATCACAATGACTCTAAACCCATATCTTTCAATAATAACACTGAATGTAAATGGACTATATGTTCCAACCAAAAGACATAGGGTATCAGAATGGAAAAAAAAAAAAAAAAACAAGACCCATCTATTTGCTGTCTACAAGAGACCCATTTTAGACCTGAGGACACTTCAGATTGAGAGGGGATGGAGATCTTTCTATCATGCTACTGGAAGTCAAAAGAAAGCTGTAGAAGCCATACTTATATCAGACAAACTACACTTCAAATTAAAGGCTGTAACAAGAGATGAAGAAGAGCATTATATAATAATTACAGGGTCTATCCATCAGGAAGAGCTGACAACTATAAATGTCTATGCGCCAAATACAGGAGACCCCAAATATATAAAACAATCACAAACATAAGCAACCTTATTGATAAGAATGTGGTAATTTCAGGATACTTTAATACTGCACTTACAACAATGCATAGATCATCTAGACATAGGATCAATAAAGAAACAAGGGCCCTGAATGATACACTGGATCAGATGGACTTCACAGATATATTTACAACTCTGCATCCCAAAGCAAAAGAATGTACTTCCTTCTCGAGTGCACATGGAACATTCTCCAAGATAGATCACATACTGGGTCACAAAACAGCCCTTCATAATTATACAAGAATTGACATCATACCATACATACTTTCAGACCACAATGCTATGAAGCTTGAAATCAACCACAAGAAAAAGTCTGGAAAACCTCCAAAAGCATGGAGGTTAAAACACAACCTATTAAGGAATGAATGGGTCAACTAGGCAATTACAGAAGAAATTAAAAAATATATAGAAACAAGCGAAAATCAAAATACAGCAATCCAAATGCTTTGGGATGCAGAGAAGGCAGTCCTGAGAGGAAAACACATTGCAATCCAGGCCTATCTCAAGAAACAAGAAAAATCCGAAGTACAAAATCTAACATCACACCTAAAGGAAATAGAAGCAGAATAGCAAACACACCCCACATCCAGCAGAAGAGGAATAATGAAGATCAGAGCAGAAATAAACAATAGAGAATCTAAAAAAATGTGGAGCAGATCAATGAAACCAAGAGTTGGTTATTTGAAAAAATAAACAAAGCTGATAAACCTCCTGCCAGGCATCTCAAAAAGAAAAGGGAGATGACCCAAATAGATAAAATCATGGATGAAAATGGAATTATTACAACCAATCCCTCAGAAATATAAACAATTATCAGGGAATACTATGCAAAATTATTTGCCAACAATCAGGACAACCTGGAAGAAATGGAAATATTCCTAAACACCCACACACTTCCAAAACTCAATCAGGAGGAAATAGAAAGCTTGAACAGACCCATAACCAGCGAAGAAATTGAATCAGTTGTCAAGTCTCCCAACAAATAAGCGTCCAGGACCAGATGGCTTCCCAGGGGAATTCTACCAGACATTTAAAGCAGAGATAATACCTATCATTCTCAAGCTATTCCAAAAAATAGAAAGGGAAGTAAATCTTCCAGACTCATTCTATGAAATCAGCATTACTTTGATTCCTAAACCAGACAGAGACCCAGTAAAAAAAAAGAACTACAGCCTAATATCCCTGATGAATATGGATGCAAAAATTCTCAATAGGATATGAGAAAATCGAATTCAACAGCATATAAAAAGAATTATTCACCATGACCAAGTGGGATTCATTCCTCGGATGCAGGGCTGGTTCAACATTCGCAAATCAACCAACGTGATACATCACATTAATAAAAGAAAGGATAAAAATCATATCATCCTGTCAATCGATGCAGAAAAAAACATTTGACAAAATTCCGAATCCTTTCTTAATCAAAACCCTCGAGAAAGTCAGGAAGGAAGGAACATACTTAAACATCATAAAAGCCATTTATGAAAAGCCCACAGCTAATATCATCCTCAATGGGGAAAAACTGAGAGTTTTCTCCCTGATATCAGCAACAATACAGGGATATTCACTCTCACCGCTGTTGTTTAACATGGTGTTGGAAGTTCTAGCATCAGAAATCAGACAACGAAAGGAAATCAAAGGCATCAAAATTGGCAAAGATGAAGTTAAGCTTTCAATTTTTGCAGATGACATAATATAATACATGAAAAACCCGATAGACTCCACCAAAAGTCTGTTAGAACTGATACATGAATTCATCAAAGTCACAGGCTACAAAATCAATGTACAGAAATCAGTTGCTTTCTGATACACTAATAATGAAGCAACAGAAAGACAAATAAAGAAACTGATCCCATTCACAATTGCACCAAGAAGCATAAAATACCTACGAATAAACCTGACCAAATATGTAAAAGGTCTGTATGCTGAAAAAATATAGAAAGCTTATGAAAGAAATTGAAGAAGATATAAAGAAATGGAAAAACATTCCATGGTCATGAATTGGAAGAGCAAATATTGTTAAAATGTCAATACTACCCAAAGCTATGTACACATCCAATGCAATCCCAATCAAAATGGCACCAGAATTCTTCTCGAAGCTAGAACAAGCAATCCTAAAATTTGTATGGAACCACAAAAGGCCCTGTATAGCCAAAGTAATTTTGATGAAGACCAAAGCAGGAGGCATCACAATCCCAGACTTTAGCCTCTAGAACAAAGCTATAATCATCAAGACAGCATGGTATTGGCACAAAAACAGACACATAGACCAATGGAATAGAATAGAAACCCCGGAACTAAACCCACAGAAGTATGGCCAACTAATCTTTGACAAAGCAGGAAAGAATATCCAATGGGAAATAGACAGTCTCTTTAACAAATGGTGCTGGGAGAAATGGACAGCAACATGCAGAAGAATGAAATTAGACCACTTTCTTACACCATTCATAAAAATAAACTCAAAATGGATAAAGGACATGAATGTGAGACAGGAAACCATCAAAACCCTAGAGGAGAAAGCAGGAAAAAACCTCTCTGACCTCAGTCGCAGCAATTTCTTACTTGACACATCCCCAAATGCAAGGGAATGAGAAGCAAAATTGAACTATTGGGACCTCATGAAGATAAAAAGCTTCTGCACAACAAAGGAAAAAATCAACAAAACTAAAAGGCAACCAACGGAATGGGAAAAGATATTTGCAAATGACATATCGGACAAAGGGCTAGTATCCAAAATCTATAAAGAGCTCACCAAACTCCACACCCAAAAAACAAATAATACAGTGAAGAAATGGGCAGAAAACATGAATAGACACTTCTCTAAAGAAGACATCCGGATGGCCAACAGGCACATGAAAAGATGCTCAACTTCGCTCCTCACTAGGGAAATACAAATCAAAACCACACTCAGATATCACCTCACGCCAGTCAGAGTGGCTAAGATGAACAAATCAGGAGACTACAGATGCTGGAGAGGATGTGGAGAAATGGGAACCCTCTTGCACTGTTGGTGGGAATGCAAACTGGTGCAGCCGCTCCGGAAAACAGTGTGGAGTTTCCTCAAAAAAGTAAAAACAGACGTATCCTATGACCCAGGAGTAGCACTGCTAGGAATTTACCCAAGAGAGACAGGAGTACTGATTCATAGGGGCATTTGTACCCCAATGTTTATAGCAGCACTCTCAACAATAGCTAAATTGTAGAAAGAACCTAAATGTCCATCAACTGATGAATGGATAAAGAAATTGTGGTTTATATACACAATGGAATACTACGTGGCAATGAGAAAGAATGAAATATGGCCTTTTGTAGCAACGTGGATGGGACTGGAGAGTGTTATGCTAAGTGAAATAAGTCATACAAAGAAGGACAGGCTCCATATGTTTTCACTCCTATGTGGATCCTGAGAAACTTCACAGAAGACCATGGGGGAGAGTAAGAAAAAAAAAATGGTCAGAGAGGGAGGGAGGCAAAACATAAGAGACTCCAAAAAACTGAGAACAAACTGGGGGTTGATGGGGGGTGGGAGGGAGGGGTGGGTTGGTGATGGGTATTGAGGACACCTGTTTGGATGAGCACTGGGTGTTGTATGGAAACCAATTTGACAATAAATTTCATTTAAAAATATGACAATATTTTGAGACAAAATATGGCAACTCCCTGGGGACCAAAGAGCTTATGGACACCATTTGCCTCCCCCATGCCTCACCATATTCACAGAGCCACCTGCTAAAGTAGGCTCCCCATGATACTAGCAGCCTATCCTGCTTTCTCCATGAGACCCACCCCCAAAAGTCTAGGATTGTCCTGTGCCCATACCACATCCCTAAATTTGAGAGTTTTAAAAGTAAGCATACTTGGCTTGGATAGAGCCCAGAGATAACTATACTGCTTTTGGAGAGATGGCAAAACCCACAGACAGACAGTATGAAAACAGCAATCTGAAAAATGCCTGGGTTGCACAAGGGTGAGCTTATTAACTCAACTGGGAATTGTTCCCTGAGAGCAACAAGCATGAATACCTTGCTCCAGAGGAAAAAGTAGCTGGCTGGTGGCATTTCCCTCCCCCGCCAAGTAGGAGAAACTTCAGTAACAGCATGGCATCAACACTGGCTGCCTCACCTGCTCACACAAAGTCCCGCCTGCCCTGTTCTCTGGTACAGTACTGCCCTGCTTGGGCAAATGTGCCTCAGTCTCAGTGAAGGTGAGTCACTTGCTTACAATACCAAGAGAAGGCTCCAGCCCTACCACATACCTAGAACATAGAGTTCCACAAGTCTTCAGTTATAGTAGAAGCAGAATCAGGTCTCATTTAATAAGTAGATCAGTGAACACCTAGTTAAAACTTACCAAACCCTGGCCAAGGTCCACCACAACCCATTGCAGGCCAAGAGATAGTCTCCATATGACTGGCCTGGAACATTAAACAGCAAAAACACAGCAGCAAAATGTACACAGCACACACCAGAGACAGTGCTGAAGTGTCAGGTCATGGACACTATAAAACCTCTTCTTCACAAAGCTATTGCTCTTAGGAACAGGAAGCAAAACAGGCTTTTCTAACACAGAGAACAAAACAAAGACTTAGACAAAATGCCAAGATGGGGCAATTCATCCCAAATGAAACAAGATAAGGTTACAGCCAGAGATCTAATAGAAACACACATACATAATATGCCTGATGGAGAATTTAAAGCAACTATTATAAGGGTACTCACCGGGCTGCAGAAAAGGATGTAAGGCATCAGGGAGGTCCTTACTGCTGAGATAAAATAGTTAACAGTCAGAAATTGAAAATGCAATAACTGAGATTCAAAACAGCTGGATGTAATGACAAAAAGGATGGAAAAAAAAAACAGGGGAATGAATATGTGATATAGAAGATAGAATAATGGAGAATAGTGAAGCTGAACAAAAAAGAGACAGAAGAGTTATAGAACACAAGAATACACTAAAATAACTCAGTAACTCCATCAAATGTAGGAGCAGTTATATTACAGGAGTCCCAGGAGAAGAAGAGAGAAAAGAGGGCAGAAAAATTATGTTAAGCAATAATAGCTGAAAACTTCCTTAATCTGGGGAAGGAAACAGATATTCAGATCCAGGAAAACAGAGAACTGCCACCAAAATCAACAAAAGTAGACCAACATCAAGACATATTGCAGTTAATTTACATAACACAACAGTAAAGAAAAAAACGTTCTAAAAGCAGTGAGACCAAAGCAGTCCCTAACTTACAAGGGAAGATCCATAAGGCTAGCTGCAGATCTCTCAACAGAAATTTGGCAAGCTGGAAGGGAGTGGTATAATATATTCAATGTGTGGAATGAGAAAAATCTACAGCCAAGAATACTCTGTCCAGCAAGGCTATATTTCAGAATAGAAGGAAAGATAAAGGGTTTCCCAGACAAACAAACCTTAAAACAGTTTGTGACCATTAAACCAGCCCAGCTAGAAATATTCAAGGGAACTTGTTGAATGCAAAAGAGAGATGAAAAGTGACAAAGAGTAGAAAGGAACAGAAAATTCCCAGAAAAAAAAATAACAAAACAAGTAACAAACTGTCAATAAATACATGTCCATCACTAATTACTCTGATGTAAATGGACTAAACACTCCAATCAAAAGACAGGATGTCAGAATGGATAAAAAATAAGCTCCAACTTTATGTTGCCTACAAAGGGTTCACTTTACATCTAAAGACACCTACAGATTGAAAGTGAAGGATGGAGAAATATTTATAATGCAAATGGACATCAAAAGAAAGCCAGAATATCAATACTTATATTAGACAAACTAGATTTTAGACCAAAGACTTGAATAAGAGATGAAGAAGGGAACTATATTATAATAAAGAGTACTATCCAACAGGACTATTTAACAATTGTATATATATTTATGACCCCAACATGAAAGCACCCAAATATTTAAAAAAATAATAACAAACATAACGAAACTCAATGATAATACAATAATATTGAGGGTTATTAACAACCACTTACATCAATAGACAGATCATTTAAGCAGAAAATAAATAAGGAAACAATGCTTTGAATGACATACTGCACCAGATAAACGTGACAGATATACTCAGAACATATCATCAATAAAGCAACAGAATACACATTCTTTACAAATTCACATGGGGCATTCTCCAGAATAAATCACGTACTAGGTCACAAACCAGGCCTCAGTAAGTAGAAAAATAAGATTGAGATCATAATGCACATTTTTTACCATAATGTTATTAAACCAGAAATCAACTGCAAGAAAATATTTTTAAAACCACAAGTATATGGAGGTTAACATGCTACTAAAGAATGAGTGCATCAACCAGGAAGTCAAAGAACAAATAAAAAATACATGGGTACAAATGAAAATGAAAACGCAATGGTCCAAAATCTTTGGGATATAGTAAAAGCAGTCCTAAGAGGGAAGTATATAGCAGTACAGGCCTACCTTAAGAAGTAAGAAAAATATCAGATAAACAACCTACCCTTACACTTGAAAGAGTTAGAAAAAGTACAGCAAACAAAGCTTAAAGCCAGCAGCAGGCGGGAAATAATAAAGATTAAAATAGAAATAAATGATATAGAAACTAAAAACAAAAACAATAAAACATATCACTGTAACCAGGAGATGTGTATTTGAAAAAATAATAAAATTGATAAACCTCTAGCAAGACTTATTAAAAAATAAAGATAAATGGCCCAAATAAATAAAATCTGAAATGAGACAGGAAAAATAACATCTAACACCATAGAAATACAATAATAAGAGAATATTATGAAAAACTGTAATGTCAACAAATTGGACAGCTTGGAAGAAATGGATAAATTCCTAGAAACATATAACCTACCAATACTGAAACAGGAAGAAGTAGAAAACTTGAACAGACCAATAACAAACAAAAAAATGGAATCAGTAATCAAAAATCTCTCAATGAACAAAATTCAGGGCCATATGGCTTCATACCTGAAGTCTACCAAACATTTATAGAAGAATTAATACCTATTCTCAACATATTCCAGCAAATGGAAGTGGAAGGAAAGTTTTCAATTATATTCTGAGAGGCCAACATTACCCTGATTCCAAAACCAGATGAAGAATCAACTAATGAGAACTACAGGCCAATATCCCTGAGGAGCATGGATGTAAAAATTCTCAATAAAATACTAGTAAATCAAATCCAACAGTACATTAAAGAATCATTCACCAGTAGGATTTATTCCTGGGCTGCAACTATGGTTCAATATTTGCACATCAGTTGATGTGATTCACCACACTAATAAAAGAAAGGAAAAGAACCATATATATGATACCTTCAAACAATGCAGAAAAAGCATTTGACAGTGTACAACATCCATCCATGATAAAAACTATCCAAAAAGTAGGGATAGAGGGAACAAATATGTGCTAAAATACTGTTTCCCCCATATCTCTCCAGGATACTGCGTTTCCCCTCATACCTATCCATTTACTAACATGAAATAGTAGAGAATTAAAATATTTGTGTCCACTTTGTGTAATATTATTACATAACCTATGTTTTGATGACACCTAAGTGAGGATTGTGTTTTTCATGACATTTATGGTAAGTGCTCACTCAATTTTAAATTTTGTCCCATGAATCCAATAATTATATTAATAGGTGCTATTTAATGAAAATGTCCTATGAATCTGTCACTTTGTATTTATCAACCTCTTCTTTCCTAACAACCTTACATGGTAAAAACTATTCCTGCCATTTACAGCTAGGACAGCAAAAGTTATATATACATATACATATAAATATATGCTATATATATATATATATATATAGCCAAAATATATCATATTTTATCATATCATATCATATATCATATATATCATATATGATATATGATATATATATATATATATATAGCCAAAATCACACAGCTAGTAAAATGAGAGAAAAGGGTATTCAAACACAGACTGCTTTCACTTCAAAGTCCTTGTGCTTTATTCGGTACATCATCTTGATGACAGAACTCATCACCCAATAACATTAATCATTTCATCCCTCTGAATTATCTTCTTTCACTTCCACTTTCCCCATCAATGACATCTTTGTTTATTAAATTGACTCTCATTTGTCATCATTTTCTTCATTTGACACCTATAAGTAGTTTATACATCTTGCTAGATTATTTTAAATTATCCTCTTTTCAGATGAAATGGGCCATAAAGCTCATTATACTACCATACACCGTCACCCATCACATCACAACATTATAAGTGAATATCTATAATAAGTGAGTATCTATAATACTTTGAGAGACCCATAAGAAAATAAAATTGATGTATCTTGTCTGCCCTATTATTTTATAATAGCTACAGCCATATTGGAATTTTGAGGCATGGAAAAGCAGATAAAAATACTTGATTGTATAGTTTTAGCCTGCTTTAAGTACTATATACAAATAGAATGAAGAGAAATGAGTTACTCCATATACACAGTTTCATATTGACATAACTTGTAATATAAGTATAGGCCAAATATTTTGAGTTTGCTTTACATCAAATGTAAGTTTCTGAATAAAGAGCATGTGTATATACAATTATATGGCCATTAACTACTCCTTTCATACTCCCCACCATTATTAACAGAGAATGGGTCACTTAAATTTTCTTGTTTGACAAGTATTTTTCCCAAACTATGTAGCAGTGTAACAACAGGTATTTAATGGTTTAAAAACTCAAAATATTCTTTCTTGCATGCCATCTGACTTTACCTCTTAAAGGAAACACAACTGAATACCTATTTGAAGCTATATAGGTATGTGAATACCAATTTCTTCACCTCCTGGATCTAAGATTTGCCACAGGAAAAAAGAGATTTAAAAAAATAAAATGTGTAGTTATTTCGCCTTACAAGAGCACCTTGATACATGCTATTACTTATATTCTTATCATAAAATGTAAGCAGGTTTTAATATAATAGTGTACAAAGCAACGCAATGGATTGCCAAAATGTTCCATGGTGGTCTAATGTTATTTTTCATTAACACTAAACCATTTATAGCTAATTTTTAATGCTTGCTGTCATTAAGAAAAATGTGCAGCTCCTTTCTTCATTTTAGAATCACAGTAGCCAATAAATGGTTATTGACCTGAGATAACTAAAGGAGTAAAACGTGGGGATTTAAATTTGGATTATCTTCTTTTTATTGGGCTTTTCTTTAACATTTCCCAAAGCATAGGTCACAGTAATAACATACATCAGGTACAAAGAAGAGGACATTTAGGTTCCCTTGTTTGGCCAACTGCAGTGATAAGCCTGATTGTCCCTTCTGCAACTGGAAACAAAGCATTGTCTGAATGCAGAAGTGATATTATTCATCTCCAGCTCCTCTCTGGTATTTCTGTCAAACTCCTAAAGCACACTGACATTTACTGAGAATCCCTATCAGCTCAGGCACTTATCTATCTACACATTATACAAGAACTGGCTCCTGGGGACTGATGCTGCTCATATATATGGAAGTGTGCAAAAACCCTCTTACCACGGATATCCTTCACTTTTTCAATATTATGGTAATATCACTCTTGTTTAATATTTCATCACAAACAATCATGATTTAAATGTACTCAGTCCTCTTAACTGCCATCACTTGTTCTTCCTTTTCACCTCATTGCTAAATTGCTGGGAAGGTAGTGCTCATATAATGCTAATATTCACTAGGGCATTACTGAGGGACTACTGCAGCCTAATGCCTTTCTACTGTCAGTAATGCTTTCAATAAAAATAGGATTCTCAAAGAGATAAATGTTCTAAGACTAAATGTTATGACCATGCTAAAGAAATATTTTCATTTGTTTGTAGTGAGCCAGAACAATGTGAATTACTATATTACTACTAATAATATTATAATTAATTATATTTTAATTATTTAATTATAATAATTACTAATAATAATATTTAATATTAATATTATACTAAATAATTATAATAATATTAATTAATAATATATTACTACTAATAA
The DNA here is from genome assembly GCF_023721935.1 of Panthera uncia. Classification (NCBI taxonomy): domain Eukaryota; kingdom Metazoa; phylum Chordata; class Mammalia; order Carnivora; family Felidae; genus Panthera; species Panthera uncia. The sequence goes on along the minus strand of NC_064817.1, from coordinate 72,330,585 downwards.
TAAAATATGTTAATAATAAAAGATGATAATTTATTCATGGAAGAAACTTTGGTTAATTATTACTATTAAAATCATTCAAGCTAACAATTTGCTTAGATTAGCATCTTCTTTGAAAATCTTTACTTAGATTAGGCCAGTGTTACTTGGAAGTAACAAATGAAAAATTTACACTGGTACTCAAGGTTGCATGAATGTAGAAATCTATGATATATTCTGTTGGAATGCTTGGTTATCATGAACAAAGAGGTATTAATATTCATATACTTTCTGCCATTGATTTTTAGATTGATTTCAAGATTATTCTGACTTTTTCACTTAATTTTTATAATCTGCTTTATATTTCCCAAAGAACAAGCCTATTTAGCCTTAACATTAAATTAAATTATTGTAATAAGTAAACTTTGTTGTGCAATTATATTCTTATCAGAAAACTGCAAATTTTTATTACTTGAAAGCCTTATGTAGGAAAAATATTATTTTCATCTTTACCTATAAAATGAGAACTCATTATGCTCATCAATATTGTGATATTATTAATTCCAAGAGAATGAAAGATTCATCATTGAATTTCTGCAATATATCATGTCAGTGTAAAATCAAGATCTTTGAAGTGAAAAGGAGAAGTCTAATAAATGAAAGCTTAAAATTATCTTCAGAGCATTAAAATATCAATGCTTTCTGAGGATTGCCTTATCTTTTTTATCATTCAATTTTTCAAGAAAACTCTAAGCATAACCAATATTTACCATGAAACTAATGAATTAAAAGATAAGATGCAAAATATTTATTTCCCCCCCATATAATCAGATCTAATCATTTAGTGAATGTGCTTTTTCCTCACTGTTTGGAATTTTATGACCCCAAAACTATTTTAGTTTTAATTTTTTAATATTTTTATTTAAATCCAAGGTATTTAACATATAGTGTAGTATTGGTTTCAGTAGTAGAATATATTGGTTCATCATTTACATAGAACACCCAGTGCTTATTCCAACAAATGACCTCCTTCATGCCCATCACCCATTTAGCCCATCCCCCCACCCACCATCCCCTCCAGGAACCCTCAGTTTCTTCTCTGTATTTAAGAGTCTGTTATGGTTTGCCTCCCTCTTTGTCCTTATCAGTTTTTTTAAAAACTAAGAAATATAACAATAGTTATTCAGGGAAGCTGGATCAAAGTAGATTTTGCAAGATATTTTAAATAAGAAAATATTTAAAAATATTGAATACACATGGCACATTTGATAGAGTAGCAAAGAATTAACTGATCTATATATAGAATTTTATCTGTCAAAGGACTGACATATCATCTTAAAAGGGAAAATTTATGTGGACATAGTCTTATAATAATTCATTCTCTGGTTTTGCTGAAACCAAGGATTAGATAAAACCAGGGCTATTTTGTTTCGTTCTAATAGAAAAACATTTTACTTATAGTTGAATGGCTTAATCTTTATAACAAGTAATGAATCTTTGGTCTAAATTTAATAATAATCATTTGGCCCAATTTGACATTGAACAAGGTATGGTATTAGAAAGTGATCATGGTACTAGAAAGTATTGGGATTTATAGTACCATGGTTATAAAGCTTTACCATGTATAAGAAGTACCAAGAGCTCTTGTTAGAACAAAGAGTGCTTACCCTCACCCCAAATGTTTCTACCTTAATAGGTCTGGGTTGGGGCCTGAGAATTTGTGTTTCTAAAAAATTTCCAAGGTAATGTTTTATTATCTTTCCTTGGATCACACTTAGAGAACAACTGGAATAGCATAAAGAACTAAAGAAATCTGAGTTCTAATTTCTCCCAGTTACTGAGCAAATATGCTGCCTTGGGATCTTATTTATTCTTTCTATGTATTTTAATAAGACAAGTGAACACTTATTGAATTTTTATTTTTAAATATATTGGCATCAAACCCTTGACATTCACTCATTAATTTGATAAATATTTGAGTATCTTCAATTAGATAAACCATGTTACTAAGAATATAGTGATATAATCCTTTTCCTCATGGAGCCTACATACTATTGGGAGAACAAAAAGTGAATAAATAAGAATATATGCAACATAATATCAAATGGTGATAATTGCTATGGAGATAACAGACTTATAATGAAGAATTAAGAGGTTAATTCTTTGGCACAACTGGGTGGCTCTGTCAGTTGAGTATCCAACTTCAGCTCAGGTCATGATCTCACAGTTTGTGAGTTCGAACCCCACGTAAGGCTCGCTGCTGTCATGGTGCCTGCTTGGGATTCTCTCTCTCCATTTCTCTCTCTGCCCCTCCCCCAATTGTGTTTTCTCTCTCAAAATTAAACATTTTAAAAAGGTTAATACTTTATTTTTTAATTCAAGTATAATTAACATAGTTTTATATTAGTTGCAGGTGTGCAATATAGTTACTCAGCAATTCTATACATTACTCAGTGCTCATCATGATAAGTGTACTCTTAATCCTCTTCACATATTTCACCCATCCACCCAACCCTCCCCCCGTCCCCTGGAAACCACCTGTTTCTTCTCTATATTCAAGATCTGTTTTTTGTCTTTTTGTTTGTTTGTTTTGCTTCTTAAATTCCACATATGAGTTAAATCATATGGGATTTGTATTTCTCTAACTGGCTTATTTCACTTAACATCATATCTTCTAGATACATCAATGCTGTTGCAAATAACAAGAATTCATTTTTTATGGCCGAGTAATATTCCACTGTGTGTGTATGTGTGTATGTATTTTCTTTATCCATTCATCATCTATGGATAGGCACTTAGATTGCTTTCATATTTCAGATATTTTAAATAGTACTTGATATTTCTTGTCTTCTTATTTTAGCCGTTTTGACAGGTGTTAGGTAATATTGTCTTGTGGTTTTGATTTGCATTTCCCTAATGGTTAATGATATTGAGCATTTCTTTATTTTTCTGTTGACCATCTACATGTCTTCTTTGAAAAAAAAAACATGTCTATTCATGCATTCCGCCCATTTTTAATGGATTATTTGGGGGGGATTGGTGTTGAGTTGCATAAACTATTCATATATTTTGGATATAATAAAGTTTAAAGTTTTAAAAACTCATTTGATTTTGTGAGACAATCTCCCTGTGAGACAGGCATTTATATTTTCACACTGTCACTGAGGAACCTGAAGATAAGAAAAGTTAAGTAATATTCTCAGTATTACACAGCTAATAAGCAGTAGAATTAGGAATTAATCTCAGATATGACTCCAAATGTTCTCTTAACTAATATAAAATCTCTCAAATAGATAAAAGATTTTGGCACAGTAAGTGACACAGAGGAGTCATGCAATTAATGTAGTCATTATCATGCTTCCATAACTGAATTTATCATATAACAATACTGTTTCACAGGTGAAGAAACACCCACAGAAAGATCAATTAATTAGCCTTATTTCATGCACTTAGTAAACAATAAATATAAGATAAGGATTGTGGCCTGATAGGTTACAAAGTGCGTACTTTTTCTATTATGTTAATATGCCTTCTTTCCATAAAATGAAGACAATAGTAGAATGACACAGGAAAACCTACCTAAAACCTGTTAACGGGTTTTAAAAAATATAGAACAATATATGTTTGTAGATGGAATGTTTACAGTAATTATTATTTCTTTTTGCACTAATAATAGTTCATATATTGGGTATTGGGGAATCCATAATACCTAAGAAGGAAATATTTCTCATGTGAATTCTGTTGAAATCATGAAAGAATATATCTCAGCCTTTTAGCCTCATTCAATTCTGAAAAGTTCTTTGGAGATGTATTATTTTAATAAAGGTATTCCTTTGCTGAACATTATGATAAACAAGCACATAGTAACAAATATGACTATTCCCAAGTTAGATGCAGGTTGATATTACAAATAAGAATGTACTGAAGAGCCTATCCCATATTTTATAATAGTCAGGAAAACTTGTTTGGTAGCAGTACTCATCAAGTTGATACTTCATTTATTTTTTCATCTGTGTTATACTTTATTATTTTAAGTTTATTTATTTTGAGAGAGAGAGTGGGATACGGGCAGAGAACAAGAGAGAGAATCCCAAGTAGGATCCACACTGTGAGCACAGAGCACAATACGGGGCTCAAACCCACAAACTGCAAGATCATGACTGAGCTGAAGTCAGAGCTTAACTGATTGAGCCACCCAGACGCCCCCATCTGTGTTATACTTTAAAGAGTAGGTAAGCTTGCATTAAAGACTAAAGAAGTTCGAACTACTCTAGTCATTATATTAATGGTTTTCAGTCAGACTTCAGAAGAACTTATTGCTAATATATGATGGAAATTGAAAGACTTCCCTTTCAGTACTGATTATTTTCCCCTTTTCATTATATAGGAGTCATCAGTTCCATAGAAACATTAAAATCTACCAAATCCCCTGGAAAATGCTGAACTTAAACTGTACCTGAAGATCATCTTTGCAATCTTCTCTTGCCTGAAACAACCATAGTTAGAAAAAAGAAAACTAAGATATGCTTAATGATTGTGAGTATTTTGGATTTGAATTATTATATTATTTTTATTTTGTTTATATATATATGTATATATATCTTCTTTATTTTATCTAAATATGAAATTTATTCTCAAGTTGGTTTCCATACAACACCCAGTGCTCATCCAAACAGGTGCCCTCCTCAATACCCATCACCCACCCTCCCCTACCTCCCACCCCCCCCATCAACCCTCAGTTTGTTCTCAGTTTTTAAGAGACATTTATGTTTTGGCTCCCTCCATCTCTAACCTTTTTTTTTTTTCTTCCTCTCCCCCATGGTCTTCTGTTAAGTTTCTCAGGATCTACATAAGAGTGAAACCATATGGTATCTGTCTTTCTCTGTATGGCTTATTTCACTCAGCATAACACTCTCAAGTTCCATCCACATTGCTACAAAAGGCCATATTTCATTCTTTCTCACTGCCACGTAGTATTCCATTGTGTATATAAACCACAATTTCTTTATCCATTCATCAGCTGATGGACATTTAGCCTCTTTCCATAATTTGGCTATTGTTGAAAGTGCTGCTATACACATTGGGGTAAAAGTGCCCCTATGTATCAGCACTCCTATATCCCTTTGGTAAATTCCTAGCAGTGCTATTGCTGGGTTATAGGGCAGATCTATTCTTAATTTTTGAGGAACCTCCACACTGTTTTCCGGAGCGGCTGCACCAGTTTGCATTCCCACCAACAGTGCAAGAGGGTTCCCATTTCTCCACATCCTCTCCAGCATCTATAGTCTCCTGATTTGTTCATTTTAGCTACTCTGACTGGCGTGAGGTGATATCTGAGTATGGTTTTGATTTGTATTTCCCTGATGAGGATCGACGTTGAGCATCTTTTCATGTGCCTGTTGGCCATCTGGATGTCTTCTTTAGAGAAGTGTCTATTCATGTTTTCTGCCCATTTCTTTCCTGAATTATTGGTTTTTTGGACGTGGACTTTGGTGAGCTCTTTATAGATTTTGGATACTAGCCCTTTGTCCGATATGTAATTTGCAAATATCGTCTCCCATTCCATTGTTTGCCTTTTAGTTTTGATGGTTTCCTTTGCTGTGCAGAAGATTTTTATCTTCATGAGGTCCCAATAGTTCAATTTTGCTTCTAATTCCCTTGCATTTGGGGATGTGTCAAGTAAGAAATTGCTGCGACTGAGGTCAGAGAGGTTTTTTCCTGCTTTCTCCTCTAGGGTTTGGATGGTTTCCTGTCTCACATTCATGTCCTTTATCCATTTTGAGTTTATTTTTGTGAATGGTGTAAGAAAGTGGTCTAGTTTCATTCTTCTGCATGTTGCTGTCCAGTTCAGTCAGTTCAGCATCTGACTTCAGCTCAGGTCATGATCTCACGGGTTTGTGAGTTTGAGACCTGCATCAGGATCTGTGCTGACAGCTCAGATCCTGGAGCCTTCTTCCGATTCTGTGTCTCCCTCTCTCTCTCTGCCCTTCCCCTGCACTTGCTCGCTCACTCTCTCAAAAATAAATAAAAATTTAAACAAAAGAAAAATGTCTTTTCAAGTCTTCTGCCCATTTTTAATTGGATTATTTGGGTTGTGCTCTGCTGTTGAGTTGGAGTTGTACGAGTTCTTTATATATATTTTGAATACTAACTTTTTATCAGATATGTTATTTGTAAATATATTCTTCCATTCAGTGGGTTGTCTTTTAGTTTTCTTGATTGTTTCCTTTTTTGTGCAAAAGTTGTTTTTTTTTTTAATTTTGATGTAGTCCCAGCAGTTTATTTTTACTTTTATTTCTCTTTCCTCAGAAGACATACTTAGAAAAATGTTCCTACTGCCAATGTCATGGAAATTGCTGTCTGTGCTTGCTCCCTTCTAGGATTTTTGTGGTATCAGGTCTCATATTTATGTCTTTAATCTGTTTTAGTTTATTTTTGTGCATGGTGTAAGAAAGTGGTCCAGTTTTATACTTTTGCATGTTGCTTTCCAGTTTTACCAATACCATTTGTTGAAGAGATTGTCTTTTCTACATTGGATATTCTTGCCGCTTTTGTCAAAGATTAATTGACTATATAGTTTTGGGTTAGTTTCTGGGTTTTCTACTTTTTTTCATTGACACATGTGTCTATTTTTGTGCCAGTACCATACGGTTTTCATTAGTACAACATTATATAGGATAACTTGAAGTCGGGAATTGTGATATTTCCAATTTTTTTTTCTTTTTTAATATTGCTTTGGTTATTCAGGGTCTTTTCTGGTTCCATTCAAACTTTAGGATTGTTCTAGATTTGTGAAAAATGCTGTTGGTATTTAGATAGGGATTATATTAAATGTAGATTTAATATGTAGATTGCTTCGTGTGGTATAATCATTGTAACAGTATTTTTTTCTTCCAAACCATGAGCATGGAATGTCTTCACATTTATTTCTATCATCTTGAAATTATTTTGCCAGTGTTTTATAGTTTTTAGGATACATACCTTCAGTTCTTTGGTTAGGTTTATTCCTACATATCTTATTATTTTTGGTGCAATTGTAAATGGGATTGGTTTCTTAATTTCTCTTTCTGCAGCTCCAGTTTAGTGTATAGAAAGGCGACAAATTTCTGCATATTAATATTGTATCCTGTGGTTTTACTAAATTCACTTATTAGTTTTAGCAATTATTTGGTGGGGGCTTTAGGGTTTTCTACATATAGTATCATATCATCTGCAAATAGAGTTTTACTTCTTCTTTACCCATTTGGATGCGTTTTATTTCTCTATGTTGTCTAACTGTTGTGACTAGGGCTTCCACTACTATATTGAATAAAATTAGTGAGAGTGCACATGCTTGTCTTCTTCCTGACCTTGGAGGAAAAGGTCTCAGTTTTTAACCAATGAGTATGATATTGGCTGTGGGTTTTCATTAAGGCCTTTATTATGTTGAGATATGTTGCCTTTAGAACTACTTTGCAGAGGGTTTTTATCATGAATGGATATTTTACTTTTTCACATTCTTTTTTCTGCCTCTATTGAAATGATCATATGGTTTTTGCCCTTTCTCTTATTGATGCAACGCATCACTTTAATTGTTTTTGCAAATTTTAAACCACACTGCATACTGGGAATAAATCTAACCTGATTGTGTCATATTTTTGAATGTATTATTGGATTCTTTTTGCTAACATTGTGTTGAGGATATTTGCATGTATATTCTTCAGAGATACTGGCCTGTACATCTCTTGTTTTGTGGTGTCTTCATCTGGTTTTGGTATCAGGATGATACTGATAATTCTATCAGGATGATAGAATTAAATTGCAAGTTCTCCTTCCTCTTGTATGTTTTGGAATAGTTTGAAATGGATAGGTAATATCCCTTCTTTAAATGTTTTGTAGAATTTGCCTATGAAGCTGTCTGGTCCTAGACTTCTGAGTTTTAGGGATTTTTTGGATTAGTGATTCAATTTTATTGCTGGTAATTGGTCTGTTAAAAATTTCTATTTCTTCTTGCTTTAGTTTTGGTAGGTTATATGTTTCTAGAAATTTATCCATTTCTTGCAAGTTGTCCAATTTGTTGGCATATAGGTTTTTCATACTGTTGTGTTAAATTTGTTCTATTTCAGTAGTGTTTCTTGTTATTTCTCCTCATTCATTGGTGATTTTATTTTGGCCCTCTATTTTTTAATGAGTCATTCTTTTTTTAAATTTTTTTTAACATTTTATTTATTTTTGAGACAGAGAGAGAGATAGAGCATGAACGGGGAAGGGGCAGAGAGAGAGGGAGACATGGAATCGGAAGAAGGCTCCAGGCTCTGAGCCATCAGCCCAGAGCCCGACGCGGGGCTTGAACTCACGGACCGCGAGATCGTGACCTGAGCTGAAGTCGGATGCTTAACCGACTGAGCTACCCAGGAGCCCCTTTAATGAGTCATTCTAGAGGTTTATTATTTTTGTGTACGTTTTGAAAGAACCAGCTGCTAGTTACCTTAATCTGTTCTATTGTGCTTTATTTTTTCGTTTCTATATCACTTGTTTCTGCTCTGAATTTTATTATTTTCTTATTTTGCTGGGTTTGGGTGTTGATTGTTCTTCTATTTTAGCTCCCTTAGGTGTAAGATTAGATGGTTTATTGGAGTTTTTCCGGATTCTGGAGGTAGGCCTGTTTTGTTATAAAAAACTTCTCTCTTAGAATGGCTTTTCTTGAATCCCAAAGGATTTTGTTTTTTTTTTTTAAATTTTTTAACGTTTATTTATTTTTGAGACAGAGAGAGACAGAGCATGAATGGGGGAGGGTCAGAGAGAGAGGGAGACACAGAATCTGAAACGGGCTCCAGGCTCTGAGCTGTCAGCACAGAGCCCGACGCGGGGCTTGAACTCACGGACCGTGAGATCATGACCTGAGCCGAAGTCGGACGCTTAACCGACTGAGCCACCCAGGCGCCCCTAAATCCCAAAGGATTTTGAACCATTGCCTTCTCATTTTCATTTGTTTCCATTTAAATTTTTATTTCTTCTTTGATTTGTTTGTTGACCACTTATTGTTGAGAAGCGTGTTATTTAACCCCAATGTATACTACGTCTTTCCACATTTTTTCTGGTGGCTGCTTTCTAGTTTCATAGCACTATGGTCAGCAAGGATGTATGGGATAACATTGATTATTTCTGTATTTGTTGAGATGTGTTCAGTGGCCTCCTATGTAATCTATTCTGGAAAATGCTATCTGTACAATTGAAAACAATGTGTATTCTGCTCTTTTAGGATGGAATGTTCTGAATATGTCTGTTAAACATCATCTGGTCCAGTGTGTCATTCAAATTCACCATTATCTTATTTATTTTGTTTCCATGATCAATGTAAGTGGGGTGTTATACACCCCTACTATTCTTTTTTTTAATATGAAATTGATTGTCAAATTGGTTTCCATGTAACACACAGTGCTCATCCCATCAGGTGCCCTCCTGAATGCCCATCACCCACCCTCCCCTCCCACCCCTCATCAACCTTCAGTTTATTCTCAGTTTTAAGGGTCTCTTATGGTTTGCCTCCATCCCTCTCTAACTTTTTTCCCCTTCCCTTCCCCCATGGTCTTCTGTTAAGTTTCTCAAGATCCACATAAGTGTGAAAACATATGGTATCTCTCTTTCTCTGTATGACTTATTTCACTTAGCATAACACTCTCCAGTTCCATGCATGTTGCCACAAACGGCTATATTTCATTCTTTCTCATTGCCAGGTAGTATTCCATTGTGTATGTAAACCACAATTTCTTTCTCCATCCATCAGTTGATGGACATTTAGGCTCTTTCCAAATTTTGGCTATTGTTGACAGGGCTGCTATAAACATTGGGGTACAAGTGCCCCTATGCATCAGCATTCCTGTATCCCTTGGGTAAATTCCTAGCAGTTCTATTGCTGGGTCATAGGGAAGATCTATTTTTAATTTCTTGATGAACCTTCACATTGTTTTCCAGAGTGGCTGCACCAGATGGCATTCCCACCAAAAGTGCAAGAGGGTTCCCGTTTCTTCACATCCTGTCCAGTATCTATAGTCTCCTGATTTGTTCACTTTAGCCAATCTGACCAGCGTGAGGTGATATCTGAGTGTGGTTTTGATTTGTATTTCCCTGATGAGGAGTGACGTTGAGCATCTTTTCATGTGCCTGTTGGCCATCTGGATGTCTTCTTTAGGGAAGTCTCTATTCATGTTTTCTGCCCATTTCTTCACAGGATTATTTGTTTTTTGGGTGTAGAGTTTGGTGAGTTCTTTATAGATTTTGGATACTAGCCTTTTGTCTGATATGTCATTTGGAAATATCTTTTCCCATTCTGTTGGTTGCCTTTTAGTTTTGATGATTGTTTCCTTTGCAGTGCAGAAATTTTTATCTTCATGAGGTCCCGAGAGTTCATTTTTTATTTTAATTCCATTGCCTTTGGAGATGTGTCAAGTGAGAAATTTCTGTGGCTGAGGTCAGAGAAGTTTTTTCTTGCTTTCTCCTCTAGGATTTTGATGGTTTCCTAGACAGGAAACATTCAGGTCCTTCATCTATTTTCAGTTCATTTTTATGAATGGTGTAAGAAAGTGGTCTAGTTTCATTCTTCTGCATGTTGCTGTCCAGTTCTCCCAGCACCAATTGTTAAAGAGACTGTCTTTTTTTCATTGGATATTCTTTCCTGCTTTGTCAAAAATTAGTTGGTCATACTTTTGTGGGTCCAATTCTGGAGTCCCTATTCTATTCCTTTGGTCTATGTGTCTGTTTCTCTGCCAATAACATGCTGTCTTGATGGTTACAGCTTTGTAGTAGAGGCTAAAGTCTGGGATTGTGATGTCTCCTGCTTTGGTCTTCTTCTTCAATATTACTTTGGCTATTCAGTGTATTTTGTGGTTCCATACAAATTTTTGGATTGCTTGTTCTAGCTTTGAGAATGCTGGTGCAAATTTGATTGGGATTGCATTGAATGTGCAGATTGCTTTGGGTAGTATTGACATTGTAATCACATTTCTTCTTCCAATCCGTGAGCATGGAATGTTTTTCCATTTCTTTGTATCTTCTTCAATTGCCATCATAAGCTTTCTACAGTTGTCAGCATACAGATCTTTTATATATTTAGTTAGGTTTATTCCTAGGTATTTTATGCTTCTTGGTGCAATTGTGAATGGGGTCAGTTTCTTGATTTGTCTTTCTGTTGTTTAGTTATTAGTGTATAAGAATGCAACTGATTTCTGTACATTAATTTTGTATCCTCCGACTTTGCTGAATTCATGTATCAGTTCTAGCAGACCATTGGGTGGAGTCTATAAGGTTTTCCATGTATAATATCATGTCTACTGCTAAAAGTGAAAGCTTGACTTCATCTTTGCCAATTTTTATGCCTTTGATTTCCTTTTGTTGTCTGACTTCTGATGCTAGCACTTCCAACACTATGTTAAATAACAGTGGTGAGAGTGCACATCCCTGTCATATTCCTGATCTCAGGAGGAAAGCTCTGTTTTTTTTCCCCATTGGGGATGATATTAGCTGTGGGCTTTTCATAAATGTCTTTGATGATGTTTAAGTATTGGTCCTTCTATCCCGACTTTCTCGAGGGTTTTGATTAAGAAAGGATGCTGAATTTTTCAAATGCTTTATCTGCATCGACAGGATCATATGGTTCTTACCTTTTCTTTTCTTAATGTGATGTATCATATTGATTGATTTGCGAATGTTGAACCATTCCTGCAGCCCAGGAATGAATCCCACTTGATCATGGTGAATGATTCTTTTTATATGTCGTTGAATTTGATTTGCTAGTATCTTGGGAAAATTAGCATCCATATTCATCAGGAATATTGGCCTGTAGTTCTCTTTTTTTGCTGGCTCTCTGGTTTGAGAATCAAAGGAATTCTGGCTTCATGGAATGAGTCTGGACGTTTTCTTTCCCTTTCTATTTTCTCGAACAACTTGAGAAGGATAGGTATTATCTCTGCTTTCAAAGTCTGGTAGAAATCCCCAGGGAAGCCATCGGGTCCTGCACTCTTATTTGTTGGGAGATTTTTGATAACTGATTCAATTTCTTTGCTAGTTATGGGTCTGTTCAAGTTTTCTATTTCTTCCTGTTTGAGTTTTGGAAGTGTGTGGGTGCTTAGGAATTTGTCCTTTACTTCCATGTTGTCCAGTTGGTTGACATATAATTTTTCCTAGTATTCCCTTGTAATTGTTTGTATTTCTGAGGGATTGGTTGTAATAATTCCATTTTTATCCATGATTTTACCTATTTGGGTCTTCCCTCTTCTTTTTAAGAAGCCTGGCTAGAGGTTCATCAATTTCATTTATTTTTTCAAAAAACCAACTCTGAGTTCCATTGATCTGCTCTACTATTTTTTTTAAGATTCTATATTGTTTATTTCTGCTCTGATCTTTATTGTTTCTCTTCTGCTGGCCTTGGGATTTCTTTGCTGTTCTGCTTCTGTTTCCTTTAGGTGTGCTGTTAGATTTTGTGTTTGGGATTTTTCTTGTTTCTTGAGATAGGCCTGGATTGCAATGTGTTTTCCTCTCAGGACTGCCTTCGCTGCATCCCAAAGCGTTTGGATTGTTGTATTTTCATTTTCATTTGTCTCCATATATTTCTTAATTTCTTCTCTAATTGCCTAGTTGACCCATTCATTCTTTAGTAGGGTGTTCTTTAACATCCATGGTTTTGGAGGTTTTCCAGACTTTTTCTTGTGGTTGATTTCAAGCTTCATAGCATTGTGGTCTGAAAGTATGCATGGTATGATCTCAATTCTTGTATACTTATAAAGGTCTGTTTTGTGACCCAGTATATGATCTATCTTGGAGAATGTTCCATGTGAACTCGAGAAGGAAGTCTATTCTGTTGCTTTGGGCTGCAGAGCTCTAAATAGATCTGTCAAGTCCATCTGGTCCAGTGTATCATTCAGGGCCCTTGTTTCTTTATTGATCCTGTGTCTAGATGATCTATGCATTGTTATAAGTGGAGTATTAAAGTCCCCTGAAATTACCACATTCTTAACAATAAGGTTGCTTATGTTTGTGATTAATTGTTGTATATATTTGGGGGCTCCTCTATTCAGCTCATAGATATTTATAATTGTTAGCTCTTCCTGATGGATAGACCCTGTAATTATTATATAATGCCCTTCTTCATCTCTTGTTACAGCCTTTACTTTAAAGTCTAGTTTGTCTGATATAAGTATGGCTACTCCAGATTTCTTTTGACTTCTAGTGGCATGATAAATAGTTCTCCATCCCCTCACTCTCAATCTGAAGGTGTCCTCAGGTCTAAAATGAGGCCTTTGTAGACAGCAAATAGACGGGTCTTGTCTTTTTATCCATTGTGAAACCCTATGTCTTTTTGTTGGAGCTTTTAGTCCATTTACATTCAGTGTTATTATGGAAAGATACGGGTTTAGAGTCATTGTGATGTCTGTAGGTTTCATGCTTGTAGAGATGTCTCTGGTGCTTGTGTTCCTTGAAACATTTCACTCACAGAGTCCCCCTTAGGATCTCTTGTAGGGCTGGTTTAGTGGTGATGAATTCCTTCAGTTTTTGTTTGTTTGGGAAAACCTTTATCTCTCCTTCTATTCTGAATGACAGAGTTGCTGGATAAAGGATTCTCGGCTGCATATTTTTTTTTTTCTGTTCATCACATTGAAAATTTCCTGCCATTCCTTTCTGGCCTGCCAAGTTTCAGTAAATAGGTCTGCTACTACTCTTATGTGTCTCTCTTTGTAAGTTACAGCATGTTTATCCCTAGCTGCTTTCAGAATTTTCTCTTTATCCTTGTATTTTGCCAGTTTCACTCTGATATGTTGTGCAGAAGATTGATTCAAGTTACATCTGAAGGGAGTTCTCTGTGCCTCTTGGATTTCAATGCCTTTTCCCTTCCCCAGATATGAGAAGTTCTCAGCTATATTTTGTTCAAGTACACCTTCAGCCCCTTTCTATCTTTTTCTTCTGGGTTCCTATGATACGGATATTGTTTCGTTTGATTGCATCAATTAGTTGTCTAATTCTCCCCTTGTACTTGTGGATTTTTTTTATCTCTCTTTTTCTCAGCTTTCTCTTTTTCCATAATTTTATCTTCTAATTCACCTATTTTCTCCTCTGCCTCTTCAGTCCGTACTATGGCCGCCTCCATTTTATATTCACACCTCATTTATAGCATTTTTTAGTTCCTCATGACTGATTTTTTAGTCCCTTGATGTCTGTAGCAATAGAGTCTCTGTTGTCCCCTATGCTTTTTTCAAGCCCAGTGATTAATTTTATGACTATTTTTCTAAATTCTTGTTCTGTTATATTGCTTAAATCAGTTTTGATCAATTCGTTATCTGTCACAAATTCCTGGAGTCTCTTTTGAGGAAATTTTTTCTGTTTCATCATTTTGAGTTGTCCCTGTGGTGGCTCCAAACTGCAGGGCACTTCTGCTGTGCTGTTAGGAGTTACTTCTGTTGGTGGGCAGGGCTGCAGTCATACCTGATATCTGCTCACAGCCCACAGCTGGGGCCACAGTCAGACTTGTGTGTGCCTTATCTTCCCATCTCCCAGGGGCAGGACTCATTGTGGAAGGGTGTGGCCCATGTCTGGGCTGCTTGCACGCTGCCAGGCTTCTGGTGCTGCCTGGATGGGATCTGGCCAAAGGCGTATTAGACAGGGTGGACCCACAAGCTGCACAGGGGCTGAAGGGGCAGCTTAGCTAGCTTTGCCATAGGTGGTCCCCTGTAGTAGGGACCCTGCAGCACAGGGAGGGAGACCAGCCTGTTGGAGGGATGGATCCACAGAGGCACAGCATTGGGCGTTTGAGTGGTGCAAGCAAGTTCGGTGAGGGGAACTGGTTCTCTTTGGAATGTCAGCTGGGGGATGGGAGAGGAAAATGGCACTTGCCAGCACCTTTGCTCCCCCGCCAAGCTGAGCTCTGTCTTCCGGGGCTCAGTAATTCTCCCTCCCGGTGTCCTCTCACCCTCCCTACTCTCTGTGAGCAGACCTATTGACTTTTAACATTCCAGATGTTAAGTCCCTCTGGCTGTCAAACCTCACGGAGTCAGGCCCCTCATCTTTTGCAAGCAGACTTCGGGGCTGTGTCTTGCCAGTCAGGCTGCCCCTCCACTGTCCAGGGTCCCTCCTGCCAGTCCATGTAGCATACACCACCTCTATACCCTTCCTACCCTCTTCCGTGGGCCTCTTGTCTATGCTTGGCTCTGGAGAGTCCGTTCTGCTAGGCTTCTGGTGGTTTTCTGTATTATTTAGGCAGATGTGGGTGGAATCTAAGTGATCAGCAGGATGAGGTGAGCCCAGCATCCTTCTACACCATCATCTTCCATGCTCCCTCTGTACTATTCTTGTATTATTACTGATTGTTACTTTTATGTTGGTTATTAAAAGTTTTATGTATTTGGGTCCTTCCATGTTGGGTGCCTAATATTTAATTGCTATATTGTCTTGTTGGTTTATTCTCTTTTTTTATTTTATAGTGTCCTTGTCTCCTGTTACAGTCTTTGTTTTAACATCTATTTTGTCTGAAATAGTATTGCTACCCCAGCTTTCTTTTTATATCCACTTTCATGATAGATGTTTCTTCATACACTCACTTTCAATTTGCAGGTGTCTTTTGGGTGGAAATCTGTCTCTTACAAGTTGCATATAGATGGATTTTTTTTAATCCATTCTATCACCCTAAGTCTTCTGACTGGAAAATTTAATTCATTTACATTCAAAGTATTTATTGATAGATATACATGTATTGCAATTTTTTACTTGTTTTGTTGTTGTTCCATAGATTTTCTGTGATTCTTTTTCGTCTTTCTCTCTTTCATATTTTGTGTGTGTGTGTGTGTGTGTGTGTGTGTGTGCGTGTGAAATACTTGGATTTATTTCTCCTTATTCTTTGTGTATCATTACTGGGTTTTTGATATATGGTTACCATTTGTTTGTATATAGCATTTTTTACATATAGCAGTCTATATTAAGTCAATGGTCACTTAAGTTTGAACTCGTGTTCTATTCCTTTCTTTTCCAGGTTTTAGGTATATGGTTTCATCTTTAACATCATTTTATATTATGAGTACCTTGCCTGATTTTTACAGGCATTTATTTTTACTATTTTTATGTTGTTTACCTTTCATACTCTAATTTATGGTCTTTCCTTTCCACTCAAAGTGTCCTTTTTAATATATCTTGTAGGCCTGATTTAGTGGTCATAAACTCCTTTAGTTTTTGTTTGAGAAGCTCTTTATCTCTCCTTCTATTCTGAATGATACCTTTGCTGGCTAGAGCATCCTTGGCTGCAGATTTTCCCCTTTCCACACATTGAATATGTATGCCATGCCACTTCCATCTGGCCTGCTTATTTTCTGCTAAAATGTCCAGTAATAGCCTCATGAGAATTTCCTTGTAACTGTTTTCTTTTGTATTTCTGCTTTTATTTTTTCTATCTCTATTTTTATTGCCATTTTATTTACTATGTGTCTTGGTGTGAATCTCATTGAGTTGAATTTTTTGGGGGGATCTATGTGTCTCCTAGACGTGGATATCTGTTTACTTCCCCAGATTTAAGGAAGTTTTCAGTTATTATTTCTTTAAATACAATTTCTGCCCTCTTATCTCTCTCTCTTCCTCTGAGATCCTTATAATACAAATGTTACTATGCTTGATGGAGTCACTGAATTCCCTATAACTATTCTCAACTTACATAATTCTCTTTCCTCTCCTTTACTTAGCCTAGTTACATTCAATTACTCTCTCTTCCAGGTCATTAATTCATTCCTCTGTTGCATCTAGACTGCTATTTTTTCCAAGTGTATTTTATCTCATTTATTTTGTTTGCATTATTGTTTTAGATATTTTGCTGATGACATTTTGCCAACTTCTTCCTTTTCAAAATTTCTTTGTATATTTTACTTGCATTGAATTCCCATATAATGTTTAGAATCTGCTTGTCAAGTTCCATAAAAAAAAATCCTGCAGGATTTTGATTGGAAATACAATAAAATAAATGATAATTTTGGAGATAATTGACATCATAACAATATTGAGTCTTCCAATTTACTAGCATTCTATAATTGTATTTTCATAGACTTAGATTTTTTCATTAGCATTTTCTAGTTTTCAACATGCAGATATTCCATATATGTTGTAATATGTATGCATTTTTGTGTGTTTTATGTTTCTATTATAAATGATATTATTTTTATTTCCATTTTCAATAGTATGTTACTGTCTTATAGAAATGTTTTGTGGGGCACCTGGGTAGCTTAGTCAGTTAAGTGTCCAACTTTGATTTCAGTGCAGGTCATGATCTCATGATTTCCTGGGTTCAAGCCCTGCATTGGGCTCCATGCTGACAGTGTGGAACCTGTTTAGGATTCTGTCTCCCTCTCTTTCTGCCCTTTCTCCACTGTCACTGTCTCTGTCTCTGTCTCTCTCAAAATAAGTAAATAAACTTAAAAAATAATAAAACGTGTTCTAAAAAAAAAAGAAATGCTTTGTGTGTGGTTATTGACCTGTGATGCTGCTGAACTCACTTTCTAGCACCTTCTTTGTGGATTCCTTGGGATGGGATTTCCTAAATAAAAAATCATATCTGTGAATAGAGAGAGTTTTATTTTATTCTTTCTGATATGTATACTTTTTATGTTTTTCTTGCCTTATTGCACTGTACCAGTACCATGATGAGAGGAAGTCATAAGTAAATATCCTTGCCTTGTTCCTTATTGTAGGTGTGGGGCATTCAGTATTGTCATCATTAACTAAGGTACTAGCTGTAATATTTTTTAAGGTGCTTTTTTTCAGACTGAGAAAAGTCCCTTTTATTCCTAGTTTTCTGCGAGTTTCATTTTTTTTTTTAAATCAGGAATAGATGTTGGAGTTTTCAAATGCTTTTCATCCATCTATTAGCTTTTAAATAATATTCTTTGTTTTTAACATATTTATGACTTTATATAGTTGGTTTCCTTAAGATCAGATACAGTTGGGTGCTCCTTTTTCCCCCTCAATATAAGAAACTTTTTTAAATTGGTACGTTCAGACTATTTATTTTCTTTATATAGTGATTGACTTTTTACATAACAAGTAATAAAATCTACCATATTGCTCTATTTTATTATTTCCTTCATTTCTTTGTTTTTTTCTTAATGTTTGTATTTCTTGCTTTCAATTAATCAATTACTTATTTTTAAGCAATTATTTATTTTTATTTCTTTTTATCTCCATTAAGTTATTAGTATTAACACATTTTTAATTTGATTAGTGGTTGACCTAGGCTTTATAATACACATCTTTAATCAATCATAGTCAACTTTCCAATACTACTAGACCACTTCATGTGTACTGCAAAGGACTTACTGTAATATATTCCAAATTCTTTCACCTTTACTGTAGTATACTCCTAAATCTTTATTCTTTACCATAGTCTATGTCCAATCCTTCCTTTATATTTTGTGCTACTATTGTCAATAAAATTTTTTAAATGTTTATTTATTTTGAGAGAGAGAGTGAGAGTATGAGTGGGGGGATGGGAAGAGAAAGAGAGAAAGAGATAATCCCAAGCAGGCTTCATGCTGTCAGTGCAGAGCCTAACACAGGGTTCATTCTCACAAACAGTGAGATCATAACTTGAGTCAAAATCAAGAGTCAGACACTTGACCAACTGTGCCACCCAGGTGCCCCAATTTTATTTCACATATGTTATAGACACACAACTTCCTGCTACTATTTTTACTTTAAACAGTAAGTTATCTTTAGAGCAGTTAAAAATGAGAACAAAATGAATTTTATATTTGAATTAATTTATGATGCTTCCAGTGCTCTTCATTTACTTGTATAGATCCCAGGTGTTAATCTGTTTATATTCTTTTTGTTTAAAGAACTTTAACATTTCTTGTAGTGTAGGTCTGCTGTCAATAAATTTTGTAAGATTTTGTTGCCTTAAAAATGTTTTATTAAATGTTTATTTATTTATTTTGAGAGAAAGATGGAGGGGGGGAAGGGGCAGAGAGAGAGTGAGAAAGAGAATCCAAAGCAGGTTCCATGCTCCCAGTGCACAGCCTGACTTGGGGCTCAATCCAACCAACAAAGATATCATGATCTGAGTGAAAATCAAGAGTCAGATGCTTAACCAGCTGAGCCACTCAGGTGACCCTGAAAAATGTTTTTAATTTGCCTTAATTTTTCAATGAAAGTTTTATTTGATACAGAAATCTAAGCAACAGTTATTTTATTTCAGCACTTTTAAGATGTCTTTTGGTTTGCAAAATGTCTGATGAGAAGTCTGTTGAAATTTGTATCTTTTTCCCAATATATATAATATATGCTTTGTCTTTGGTTTCTCTCTCTCTCTATCCTGCCTTTTTCTTAAATATTTGGAATAAAATATGTCAGAATGTGGTATTATTGTTGTTTTCCTAATTTTTTCGTGTTCTATCATCTTCTTGAATCTGTGTATGCTTTATCATGT
This sequence comes from Panthera uncia, assembly GCF_023721935.1. Lineage (NCBI taxonomy): Eukaryota > Metazoa > Chordata > Mammalia > Carnivora > Felidae > Panthera > Panthera uncia. The sequence continues at coordinate 72,311,180 of NC_064817.1, read as the reverse complement.
ATATAGGTCTCTGGTGAATTTGAAAATTGGAAAATTATGACATTTTTTAATTGTAAAAGATAATGATTTAATATTTTTGAGATGTTTTAGACTTAAACAAAAATTTAGCAGAATTAGAGTTGCCATATACTCCTCCATTTCTTATATTTTTCCCATATTAGTGTGGTACATTTGTTAAAACTGATAAACCTACATTGATACACTATTATTGACTAAAGTCTGTACCTTACCCCAGTGTCTTTTTGTGATGAACATTTTATGGGTTTTGAGAAAGGTATAATGACACATGTCCACCATTGCAGTTTAAAAAAGAATAATAGGTTCACTGCCCTAAAAATTCTCTGTGCTCACTTATTCATTCCATAATTTCTCCTCCCAAATCTCTGGTAACCACTCCTCCTTTTACTTTCACCACAGTTTTTCATTTTTCCAAATGTAACATAACATTTCTTAACATTTCTTGTAGTGTAGGTCTGCTGTCAATAAATTTTGTAAGATTTTGTTGCCTTAAAAATGTTTTATTAAATGTTTATTTATTTTGAGAGAAATCAAATGATTTTGATTTCAAAATCATACAGTATGGAGCCTTTTCAGAGTGTCTTCTTTCACTTAGTAATATACTTCTAAATTTCTCCATATCTTTTTTGTGGCTTCATAGCTCACTTATTTTTATTGCTGAATAATTTTCTACTGTATGGATGTGCTGCACTTTGTTTATCCATCAGTCTTCCAACCTATCCAACATCTTTGTGGCTTTAAATTTGGGGTAATTATGAATAGAGCTGATACAAACGTTTATGTACAAGTGTTTGGAGATAAATTTTCAATTTTTTTGGTAATACCAAGGAGTAAGATTGCATGATCATATGGTAAGAGTATGTTTAGTTCTGTAAGGACCTGCCACACTGTCTTTCAAAGTGGATTACCACTTTTCATTCCCACCAACTATTTTTGATGTCATGGTTATTCTACATTATTGCCTGAATTTAGCACTGTCAGGAATTTACATTTTAACTTTTCTAATAAGATATGTAGTGTATCTCATTCTGTTTTAATTTGTAAATCCCTAAAGACATGTGAGGCTGGACATCATTTCAGTATTTGCCATTTTTGTATCTTCTTTGGTAAGGTGTCAGCTCAAGTCTTTTGTCTATTTTTAGTGTGCTAATTGTTTTCTTATTGTTGAATTAAAAAAAATTCTTTGTATATTTTGCATGCAAGTCTTTATCTGCTATTTGTTTTGCAAATGTTTTTCCCCCAGTTGATGGTTTTTCTTTTAATTATCTTAAGAGTGTCTTTTGCAGAGCAGTTTTCAATTTTAATGAAGTTCAATTTGAGTTGTTTGATGAATTATGCATTTGGTGTTTTATAACATTGTTTTCCCAAACATTTCTTTCACCCCATTGTCTCCCTAATATCAAGGGATTCCAGTTCCGCATATAATAGATGTTTTAATATTATCCCATAGTTCTTGGATGGTCTTTTTCTTTTTCTTTTTTTCATTTCTTTATCCCTTTTTGATTAATTTTTACTGACCAATCTTTTTTTTTTTTAACATTTTTTTTTAGCGTTTATTTATTTTTGAGACAGAGAGAGACAGAGCATGAACGGGGAGGGTCAGAGAGAGGGAGACACAGAATCCGAAACAGGCTCCAGGCTCCGAGCTGTCAGCACAGAGCCCGACTCGGGGCTCGAACTCACAGACTGCGAGATTGTGACCTGAGCCGAAGTCGGCCGCTCAACCGACTGAGTCACCCAGGCGCCCCTACTGACCAATCTTAAAGCTTACTCATTCTTTCTTTGGCTGTGCCAATGCTACTGATCAGCCTGTAGAAGTCATTCTTCGTTTGTGTTACTGTGATTTCTGTTTCTTGCATTTACATTAGATTATTTCTCACACCTTCTTTATCTCTACTAAAATTACTTATATCATCATTCATGGTGTTTATCTTTTCTATAAAGCCTTATGCATTAATCTTAGTTATTTAACATTTCCTGCTTAGTAATTCCAACACCTATGTTATATTGTGTTTTTCTGTTGATTTTTGTTGTTTATTTCCTAACACCATTTTGTTTTATTCTTCTTTTTTTTTTGCCTTATAGTTTTTTTGCTGAAAGTTGGACACTTTGTGTAGTACATTAGAAACTGAGCTAAATAGTTTTTTTTTTTTTGAGAGAGAGAGAGAGAAAGGACACAAGTGAATGAGGGTGGAGAGAAAGAGGGGGAATGACAGAGAGAGAAAGAGAGAGAGGGAAGTTGGGGCTCACCCAAAGCGGGGCTCATGTTCACCAGAAGGAGGGCTCAAGTTAACCCGAAATGGGGCTTGTGCTCAGAGAAAAGACAGAGAGAGAGAGAGAGAGAGAGAGAGAGAGAGAAGCAGGACTCACCCGAAGCAGGTTTCCTGCTCTGAAGTAAATATTTTCTTATGGTCAGATGTACATGCTTTTTCTTCTCCTAACCTCTTCATAAAAAGTTTGAGTCAGTGTGGTCAGGAGTTGAGTTGAGTGCATTAGTTACCTAGTGTTGCCATAAAAGTTGCTACATAAATAGTGGATTAAATATCTATTATCTTAGTCTGTTGTAGATCAGAAGTTCAGTGAACTTGACTGAGCTCTCCACTGAGGGTTTCACAAGGCTGAAATCAATATATCAACTGCTTTTAGTGCTTATTTGCAGCCAATTATCTAGGGGTAGATTGTACTTCTTAGTTCATTCAGATTGTTGGAAGAATTTATTTCCACATGTTGGTAGGATTAAGGTCCTGTTTCTTTGCTGGGTCTCAGCTGGAAATCTACTAAATTTCTAGAAGTCACCCACATTCCTTTTCACATGGTTCTATGGCTCTATCTTCAAAGACAGCAATGGTATATCAAGTCATTCCCACTCTTTGAATAACTCTGAACTCTCTCTCTGCCTCATTTCCTCGCTTACCTTTTCTGCTACACCTCTCTACGTCCAGCCAGAAAAAAATAAATTTCTCTGCTTTAAAAGATTCAAGTGATTAGATTGAGCACAACTATATAAGCCAGAAAAAGCTTCTAATCATAAAGTCCATAACCTTAATAATACCTGCAAAGTTACTTCCTAGACTGGAGGTTTGACTGAATAACAAGGGGGGTGGGAATCTTGGAAATAAACCTTTTGAATTCTGCTTACCGCATTGTGCTTGAATTTTGTAGTTACTATGCTAGCCTAAACATACCACAGACTTTAAATCCTGTGTCATTACCTGGTACTAGGGTGGGTACTAGTTTGCCAGTGTTTTTCCACATTGTCTGCTTCACCATCAGTGTATGTTTTCTATCTTTGCCTGTGTCTCAGGTAGGGTCTTTGTTTACACAGTTACTAATTTTCCAGAAATATATTGCTTTCACTCATTACTTGCCAATTAGAGGCACAGTGGTAGGGTATTCTAGTGATGCTCTCTGTTGTCTACATTTATCCTCTTTCTAAGTGGGTCCTATGTTCCTGGGTCTCAGGGGTGGGTACCTTCTCCATGATTTTGCTTTGCTCTCATCTGTAGCAAACCTTTAATAGTCTGGGTCCAACAGGCATCCCTGCCCTTCTTCAAGGATAGAGTTTTTCTCTTCCTTTTCCTTCCCCACCTGCTAAAATGTGCCTTTACTGAATATCTTTACAAGAAAACGTGTCTTTATTGAATATCTTTACAACAAGATTTACTGCTCCCCCCTTCCCAGTGGTTTAAGCCTTTTTAAAAGGCTTTTGTTTCTTTCATAGAGGAGATAGAAAAAATGACACAGGTTGAATGGCATGATTTTCTCACAGAGACTGATGTTTTCTTCTCATAGATCTGCACCATGAGGCATGCTTTCTCAGGCATCTTTTCCTGCTCCCAGTTTTTCTGGTGAGCACTCAGTTACGTCCATGGCAAAACGTTTACAAGTGGGTGTGAATATTTCTTGTGGCTGGAATTCACAGATTATATTCTCAATGTATTTCTCACTCAGGATGTAGGTATTCATTTAACATTTAAGAAGATTCTTCTTATTGGATAGTATAGCTTTCGGTGGCACCGTCTCCAGGCAAACAAATGTTTACATATCATCTCTCCTTGAAAGCATTTGTTTCCTTAGATTTTGTGTCATTTTGTTGCCATGGTGCCCTACATCTTTAATGGGTCATTTGTGTGTGTGTGTGAATTTAGAGATTGGCATTTTTCCTTTTTATAAGTGTAGATGTAGTACTCTTGGAAGATTTCTACATCCTAAGTTGATAGTGGAAGTACAAAAACTCATTTTAATAAAAGCCAAATAGTAAAAATTCTTGTAGTTTCCAAGTTCTTAAAAATTTAGTTTAATCTTTTAATCAGATTTTAATTGTTTTAAATCAGATCCTTGACTTTATACCAACACAGTTTTCAGGTGATTAATATTACTATTGATACCACACAGCAGTAACAATGATAATACATATGTTAATTCTTGCCCATCTTTCTCAGAATTTTTTAAGTTTGTTTATTTTCTTTGAGAGAGAGCACAAGCAGAAGAGGGTCAGAGAGAGGGAGAGGCAGAATCCCAAGCATGGTCCATGACATCAGCGCAGAGCCCGATGCAGGACTGGAACCCATGAACTGTGAGATTGTGACCTAAGCCAAAATAAAGAGTGGGATGTTTCATGGACTGAGCTAGTCTGGCACCCCAGGGTTTTCTTTCGAATAAATACAATTGGTCTTCATCTTTAAGAAGCACATGATCTTCAAAACGTATCTCTCTTGCATTAGCCTGTTGTTAGTATCAGAACTTTTGCCAGTAGAAGTTTCTTTTTTTCCCAAATTACTATTTCACATGTGAGCCATAAACATCCATGTATAAGAACTTTACCCATTATCTAAGACATTCTGGTGGTAGAGCTTGGTGAGGCTAGTATTCTCAGAAATTATAATACAATCCAGGAGAATGAATGCAGATCCAAGTGTTATAGTGAATAATATTAATCCTGAATGTAACTATTAGATATATATCATAAAAAGGAATAAAATTATTAAAGTCTTCGACTATTCACGCTTCTCTTTTTAGAAATATTCTTCTAACTTGTGCTTTTCTTTCCCATAAATCATTAGTTATTCAAAATCTTATGCTGTCCCTTGGATGCCTAATCCATATCTACTGCAGAGTATTGCCTAATAGATAATAGGCACAGAAAAATGTTTTTTTTAATTGTCATGAGTGAAAGTGAATAAATCTAAATTGATGAGGGGTAAATTTGTAACTATGAATCCTGAGCTAGATAGCATTAGATAAATGATTCACACTTTTTTTTAATGCTTCACACTTTTTATGAAGAGGGGTCCAAATTTACTCAGGATTAAGGTAAAACGCTATTTGTAATCAATTTTATTTTTATTAGTCAGATTTTGATGGTAGGAATTAATTGGGAAGGCAATACTAATTATGCATACTATTAACGATTTTGAAATTTTTAATACTATTAGTTTGGGTAAATAGGTTATATGTCAGCATACTGAAGTTTAATAAACTATAGAAAGATTGTAGAAGGGGTTTGTGACTATGGTAGTCTGATTTAATCAGTTTATTAAGCCGGACTTAAGTAAAATGTCTTTCGTTTTAATTTTCACTGTTTAAAACTTTTCTGACATATGTATACTTAACACTAAAATAAACATAAATGCATGTTTTCAATAATATGAAGATTCTTTCTCTTGTTTTAAAAAGTTATCAATAAAAGAAAACATGTAAATACCAACAGGAATCAGGCTAAATGTGTGCTAAGTCATTCACAAACTTACATTATGTAACTTCTATGTGGCAAATTCAGTGAACATACAAAAGTATGCCATGATTTTTGGCCTCGGGGAACTTATAAACTAGTGGGAGAACCACAATAACAATGCCTTCCCCATTATTACATAGTGTGATTATGAGATAATAAATGCAAAATCCTACTCTCATCAGGCATCATGAACCCAGACAGGAAACACCCACAGGGAAAGAATAGACCCATGGCATTTACAAAGTTACTTCCATTTGGGGCGCCTGGGTGGCTCAGTCAGTTAAGCATCCGACTTCGGCTCAGGTCATGATCTCGCGGTTTGTGAGTTCGAGCCCCACGTCGGGCTCTGTGCTGGCAGCTCAGAGCCTGGGGCCTGTTTGAGATTCTGTGTCTCCCTCTCTCTCTGACCCTCCCCCATTCATGCTCTGTCTCTCTCTGTCTCAAAAATAAATAAACATTAAAAAAATTAAAAAAAAAAAACAAAAACAGAGTTACTTCCATTTGGATCCTAACTTTAGACCTTTGACTAGGTAGATGTGAGATTATCTAATTTGCATTTCTAATAAGCAATTCTGTTTCCACCGCATTTAAAAAATTGCAATGTTTATTTATTTTTGAGAGAGAGAGAGAGAGTTGGGGGAGAGACAGAGAGAGAGGGAGACACAGAATCAGAAGCAGGCTCCAGGCTCTGAGCTGTCAGCAGAGCCCGATGCATGGCTCAAACTCACAAACCGTGAGCTCATGACCTGAACTGAAGTCGGACGCTCAACAGACTGAGCCACCCAGGCCCCCTTCTACCTCACTTTTAACTGTAATTTTGCTGCATGTTTAGGCTTTCGTGCTCTGCTTGTTCCCTAGCTTTTTTTTTTTTTTTAGTTGGGTATTGATAATTTCGGGTTATCTCTAACGCAGCATGTCATTACATACTCGTATTTGAAAAGAAAAAGTTATTAGAATGGAAAAGAAGGTGTATTAATTGAATTTTCAAGGTCTTGTAACTCCATGACTTGAACTCATAGTTGCTTTAGGCAAGTTCACATTCTTCCCTTAGTTGCTTGTGACTTAAGTTTTTCCACAAAAGTTATTAATTGATGGTTTTAGTCCACTGAGTTCTGGTTAATAAAGTTTTTTTTATATGTTATTCCATACTTTATATTTGATAATGTAAGCAAGTAACACATCCTGGTTTTTTGAATGCCTGAAGATAATAAAATATAAAAAAGAAAGAGTGGGGACAGAAAACTAATGTAATCAGGCTTTGGCTTGCTGAAAAGATAACATAGTTGTTAATACATTAGGGGCAAGTAGAGTTTTGCTTACCTGAGTAACAGTAAGTACTTAGAGAAGGTGATACAGGAAGGAGAGCTCAAATAAGAATCTCATGCCAGTAAAATAATTCTGGATAAATCTAACTAATAATGTTAACTAACATAAGAATTAAACCTAGATTTTTCAAAAAAAAAATTTCAACGGTTAATTCTGCAGTTTCATATAACTTGATTCCAATTAAAATTTGTGTCTTTGAGTGTATTTTTGAACTGTGCTTCTACAAAGAGAAAATATTTTCAGTTTTAGCTAATAAACATAACTGAGATAATTTCAGCACTTATAAATTGCTGTCACGTGAATAAGTCCACTTAGAAAACAGCATGGATGCTTTTGAACAATGACTTTTTTTCTCTATACTTTTCCACTGGAGAATACCTATATGTGGTAAACTCAAATATAAACATTTTTTTAAGTTTATTTATTTGTTTTGAGAGAGAGAGAGAGAGAGAGAGTGAGTGAGAGAGAGAGAGAAGGGGAGGAGCAGAAAGAGAGGGAGAGGGAGAATAAGTATATGCGGTAAACTCAAATATGAGCAATTTTTTGAAGTTTATTTATATGTTTTGAGAGAGAGAGAGTGAGTGGGGGAGGATCATAGAGAGAGGGAAAAAGAGAGAATCCCAAGCAGTGTCCACACTGCCAACGCAGAGCCTGATATGGGGTTCTAACTCACAAACCCTGATATCATGACCTGAGTCAAAGTCAAGAATCAGATGCTTAATCAAATGAGTCACCCATGTTCCCCCTAAGCAAATTTTAATAGCCAAGAACATTCATATAAATTGATCATGTAATGTGATTCCTCAATATACTGAGATGTATTGGCTGTTTATTAGATTGCTGAACAATTTTAAACTGTAAATAAGCATTTATTATCCACTTAAAATGTGCCTTTCAACATTAGGCCCCACTGTAAATTAAGAGATTTTAAAAAGATAAATGAATTGTGATATAACAAACAGATATGCCAACATTCTGCTTATAGTTCATGGCTCTATTCCAAGATATTGCACACAGCATGCAATTGACCAAAGCATATTATGCATAATTTTCACAATGATGCTGTGATGTTAGATGTTTCTTGCTCTGGTTGCAACATAGAAAATGTATGAAATCATTTGAAAGTCATAGTTCTATAGTAATATACAATAAGAATAGGGGCTGAAGCTTTTTTACTTGTTTGTAATAGAACAATGGTTCGTGCACTTAGCCTTATATTTATAGTTGAGGCTTTATTTATGACTGACTGGCATTTTACAAATCGTCATCAAGCATAGAAATAGGAGAAATTAAAGAAAAAACAACAACAAAAACATTTAAAGGTTATTGGGGTTGACACATGTAAACAATAAAATATATTTTATATGGTAAAATAATATTTGAGAAAAGTGTGATATTTAATTTTACGTGTCATAGGGTAGATTTATTTTTAACTTTTTGAAAAACCTCCACACTGTTTTTCAGAGTGGCTGCACCAGTTTGCATTCCCACCAACAGTGCAAGACGGTTCCCATTTCTCCACATCCTCTCCAGCATCTGTAGATTCCTGAATTGTTCATTTTAGCCACTCTGACTGGCGTGAGGTGGTATCTGAGTGTGGTTTTGATTTGTATTTCCCTGATGAGGAGTGACGTTGAGCATCTTTTCATGTGCCTGTTGGCCATCTGGATGTCTTCTTTAGAGAAGTGTCTATTCATGTTTTCTGCCATTTTCTTTACTGGATTATTTGTTTTTCGGGTGTGGATTTTGGTGAGTTCTTTATAGATTTTGGATACTAGCCCTTTGTCTGATATGTCATTTGCAAACATCTTTCCCATTCCATTAGCTGCCTTTTAGTTTTGTTGATTGTTTCCTTTGCAGTGCAGAAACTTTTTATCTTCATGAGGTCCTGAGAGTTCATATTTGGTTTAATTCCCTTGCCTTTGGAGATGTGTCAAGTAAGAAATTGCTGCAGCTGAGATCAGAGAAGCTTTTTCCTGCTTTCTCCTCTAGGGTTTGGATGGTTTCCTGTCTCACATTCAGGTCCTTTATCCATTTTGAGTTCACTTTTGTGAATGGTGTAAGGAAGTGGTCTAGTTTCATTCTTCTGCATGTTGCTGTCCAGTTCTCCCAGCACCATTTGTTAAAGAGACTGTCTTTTTACCATTGGATATTCTTTCCTGCTTTGTCAAAGATTAGTTGGCCATACTTTTGTGGGTCCAATTCTGGAGTCTCTATTCTATTCCTTTGGTCTATGTGTCTGTTTTTGTGCCAATACCATGCCATCAATAGCAGTGCCAGGAATTTACCCAAGGGATACAGGAGTGCTGATGCATAGGGGTACTTATACCCCAATGTTTATGGCAGCACTTTCAACAATAGCCAAATTATGGAAAGAGCCTAAATGTCCATCAACTGATGAATGGAGAAAGAAATTGTGGTTTATATACACAATGGAATACTACTTGGCAATGAGAAATAATGAAATATAGCCTTTTGTAGCAATGTGAATGGAACTGGAGAGTGTCATGCTAAGTGAAATAAGTCATACAGAGAAAGACAGATACCATATGTTTTCACACTTGTGTGGATCCTGAGAAACTTAACAGAAGACTGTGGGGGAGGGGAAGGAAAAAAATAGAGAGGGAGAGGGCCAAACCATAAGAGACTCTTAAAAACTGAGAACAAACTGAGGGTTGATGTGGGGTGGGAGGGAAGGGAAAGTGGGTGATGGGCATTGAGGAGGGCACCTGCTGGGATGAGCACTGGGGGTTGTATGGAAACCAAGTTGACAATAAATTTCATATTTAAAAAATAAATAAATATAGTAAAAACATTTGAATTGTATACTTCAAATAATACCACTTCATGGTATATAAATTATATCTCAATAAAGTTGTTAATTTTTTTTTTTTTACGTGTCAATATGGCCATGCCATTTTAACCAGATATTTGGTCAAACACTAGTCTTGATGTTACATACTCTTGTTTTGTTTTTTGTTTGTTTATTTTTCAGATGAGGTAAATCTTTAAATTTTTAAATGTGTATTTATTTTTGAAAAAGAGAGACAGACAGAGTGTGAGCAGGGAGCACAGAGAGAGGAAGACACAGAATGCAAAGCAGGCTCCAGGGTTTCAGCACAGAGACCAATGTGGTGCTTGCACTCAAACCAGGAGATCATGACCTGAGCTGAAGTCTGACACTTAACCAACTGAGCCATCAAGGTGCCCCTGATAAGATAAATATTTACATTTGTAGACTTTGGATAAAGATTACCCTACATAATGTGGGTGGATCTCATCCAATCAGTTGAAGGCCTTAAGGGAAAATAAACTGAGATCCTTTGAGGAAAAAGAAATTTTGTTTCCACACTGTCTTGAACTTCAGCTGCAACACCAACTCTCCTCTGGGTCTGCAACCTGCTTACCTACCTTGCAGAATTTACACTTGTCAACCTATAAAATCAAGTGAGTCAATTCTTGTTGACGCACATACACAGGTACACACACACACACACACACACACACACACACGTACACACACACACACACTGTTAATTCTGCTTCATTGGGGAACCGTGACTAATAGAGGAGTCAAATATAGGATTATAGCCTCCGTGTACTGGAGGTAGGGAAATAGTTATAATAGCAAAATCGGGTATGTATACTGAGGAGTAATGGGATAAAATGTAGTAAACTCAAATGTTGATTAAAATTTTTTTAAGTATGTACTTAAATTCCAGTTAGTTAGCATACAATGTAATATAGTACCAGGTATACAACATAATGATTCAACACTTCCATATACTACTACTCATCACATGTCTGCTCCTTAATTCCCATCACCTTTTTAACCCATCCCCTCCCCCCCCACACACACACACACACATCTCCATTCTGGTAACCATCAGTTTGTTCTCCATAGTTAATAGTTTGTTTCTTGGTTTGCCCCTCTCTCTTTTTTTCCCCTTTGCTTCTTTTGTTTCTTAAATTCAACATATGAATGTAATCATATGGAATTTGTCTTTCTCTTACTGACCTATTTCACTTAGCATAATAATCTATATATCCATACATGTCCTTGAAAATTACATGATTTCGTTCCTTTTATGGCTGAGAAATCATATAGTTATTTATATATATTTATACTTATAGATTTATATTTATATTTATATATAATCTCCATATCCTCACTAACACCTGTAGTTTCATGTATTGTTGATTTTATCCATTCTGACAGGTGTGAGGTGATATGTCATGATAGTTATGATTTGCATTTCTCTCATGATAAATAATGTTGAACAACTCTTTATGTGTCTGTTGCCATTCTGGATGTCATCTTTGGGAAAATCTCTATTCGTGTCTTCTGACCATTTTTTAACTGGATTATTCATTTTCTGGGAGTTGTCTTATAAGTTCTTTATATATTTTGGATACTAATCCTTTATCATGTAGGTCATTTGCAAATATCTTCTCCCATCCCGTAGTGTGTCTTTTAGTTTTGATGATTGTTTCCTTTACTGTGCAGAAGCTTTTTATTTTGAAGAAGTCCCAATAATTTATTTTTGCTTTTTTCCCCCTTGCCTTAGGAAACATATCTAAGAAGAAGTTGCTATGGCCAATGCCAAAGATGTTGCTGCCTGTGTTCTCTAGGATTTTGATGGTTTCCTGTCTCACATTTAAATCTTTAATCCATTTTGGGGTGCCTGGGTGGCTCAGTCGGTTAAGCGTCCGACTTCGGCTCAGGTCATGATCTCACAGTCTGTGAGTTCGAGCCCCGCATCGGTCTCTGTGCTGACAGCTCAGAGCCTGGAGCCTGATTCACATTCTGTGTCTCCTTCTCTTTCTGCCCCCTCCCTGCTCATGCTCTGTTTCTCTCTGTCTCAAAAATAAATAAACATTAAAAATTTTTTAAATAAATCTTTAATCCATTTTGAATTTATTTTTATGTCTGGTGTAAGAATGTAATCCAGTTTCATTCCTTTGCATGTTGCAGTCCAGTTTTCCCAACACCATTTATTGAAGAGACTGTCTTTTTCCCACTAGGCATTCTTTCCTGCTTTGTTGAACATTATTTGACCATATAAGCATGGGTTAATTTATGGATTTTCTACTCTGTTACATTGATCTATTATGTCTATTTTTGTGGCAGTAACATACCCTTTTGCTCACTACATCTGTGCAGTATAACTTGAAGTCCAACATTGTGATGCCTCCAGCTCTGCTTTTCTTTTTCAAGGTTGCTTTAGCTTTTGGGGTCCTTTGTGGATTGAAACAAATTTTAGGATTGTTATAGCTTTGTGAAAAATACTGTTGGTATTTTCATAGGGATATTTTAGATTATTTGGTTTGCTTTGGGTAGTACAGACATTTTAATAATTTTTGTTCTTCCGACCCATGGGCATGGACTGCCTTTACATTTCATCGTGTAATCTTTAATTTCTTTCATCAGTATTTTATAATATCCAGAGTACAGGTCTTCCACCTCTTTGGTTAGGTTTATTCATAGATATCTTATTGTTTTTTTGTGCAATTGTAAGTGGAATTGTTTCCTTATTTTTTTCTCTGCTGTTCCATTGTTTGTGTATACAAATGCCAGTTTTCTGTATGTTAATTTTGCATCCTGAAAATTTGCTGAATTTGTTTATCAGTTTTATCAATTTTGGGATGGAGTCTTTTGGTGTTTCTATATGGAGTATTATGTCATCTGCCACTACAGAAAGTTTTACTACTTCCTTACCAATTTGGATGCCTTTTATTTCTCTTTGTTTCCTATTGCTGTAGATAGGACTTCCAGTACTATGTTCAGTATCAGTGGTGAGACTGAACATCCCTTTCTTGTTCCTGATTATAAAGGAAGAGCTCTCAGTTTTTCCTCATTGGGGATATTAGTTATGTGTTTATTATAGTCTTAATTGTTTTGAGAAATGTTCCCTCTATACCTATTTTGTCGAGAGTTTTTTTTTTTTATCATGAATTGATATCTTACTTTGTCAAAATTTTGCTGCATGAAAGAAATCATACATTTTTATATTTTCTTTTATTGATGGGATGTACCACATTGGTTTATGTGTTGATATTGAACCTCTCTTACAATCCAGAAATAAATCCAACTTCATCATGGTGAATGAGTTTTTAATGTATTGTTGTATTCAGTTTGCAAGCATTTTATTGAGAATTTTTCCATCCACGTTCATCAGGAATATTGGCCTATAGGTCTTTTTTTAGTGGCAACTTCATCTGGTTTTGATATCAGGGTAATGATGGATTCATAGAATGATTTGGAATTTCCCCTCCTTTTTCTAATTTGTGGAAGAGTTTCATGAGAATAGGCATTAAGTCTTCTTTATATCTTTGGTAGAATTTGCCTGTGAAGCCATCTTGTCTTGGACCTTTGTTTGTTGGTAGTTTTTTTTTTTTTAATGTTTATTTATGTGTGTGTGTGTGTGTGTGTGAGAGAGAGAGAGACAGAGAGAGAGACAGAGAGACAGAGAGAGAGACAGAGAAAGAGAGAGAACGTGTGCATGAGTTGGAAGGGGCAAAGAGGGGAGAGAGAGTATCCCAATCAGGCTCCACACTGTCAGTGCAGAGCCCAACACGGGGCTTGATCCCACAAACCATGAGATCATGACCTGAGCCAAAATCAAGACTAGGAAACTTAACTGAGCCAACCGAGTATCCCTTTTGGAAGTTTTTGATTACTGATTAAATTTCTTTGCTGATTACCAGCCTGTTCAACTTTTATATTTCTTCCTATTTCAAGTTTCAGTAACATTTTTTTCTTTTTTTCTTTTTTAACGTTTTTATTTATTTTTGAGACAGAGAGAGACAGAGCATGAACAGGGGAGGAGCAGAGAGAGAGGGAGACACAGAATCTGAAACAGGCTCCAGGCTCTGAGCTGTCAGCACAGAGCCCGATGCGGGGCTCGAGCTCACGGAACATGAGATCATGACCTGAGCCGAAGTCAGACGCTTAACCGACCGAGCCACCCAGGCGCCCCAGTAACATTTTTTTCTAGGTGTGTTCAAGTTTTATATTTCTTTCAGTCTCAGTTTTCTTTGTTTCTATGTTTCTAAAAATTTATCCATTTCTTCAAAATTGCCCAATTTGTTAGCATAACATTTTTCACAATATTCTCTTCTAATTATTTGTATTTTTGCAGTGTTGGTGGTTATTTATCCTCTGTCATTTTTTATTTTCTTATTTAGTTCCTTCCTCTTCTTTTTGAGAAGTCTGGCTAGAGGTTTATCAATTTTATTGATTTTTTTTCAAAGAATCTGCTCCTGGTTTCATTGATCTGTTATACCATACTTCGTTTCTATATAATTTATTTCTGCTCTATTCTTTACATTTTCCTTCCTTCTACTGTATTTAGGCTTCGTTTATTTTTTCTTTTTCTAGATCCTTTAGGTATATGTTTATGTTGTTTGTTCATGATTTTTATTGCTTTCTGAGTGGACCTGTATTGCCATATACTTCCCTCTTAGGACTGCTTATACTGCCTCCCAAAAGTTTTTGACCATTTTGCCTTCATTTTCATGTATTTTTAAATTTCTTCTTTCATTTCCTGGTTGACTGAATCATTGTTTTGTAGCCTTTTATTTACCCTCAATATATCTGTGGTCTTTCCAGATTTGTTCTTATGGTTGACTTCTAGTTTCATAGTGTGTGGTCAGAAAGGATTCCTGGAATGATTTCAACTTTTTGTATTTATTGAGGCCTGTTTTGTGAAGTAATATGTAATCTTTCTGGAGAATATCCTTGTGCACTTGAAAAGAATGTTTTCTCTGATTTTTTTTTAATGTTTATTTATTTTTGAGACTGAGAGAGACAGCATGAACGGGGGAGGGTCAGAGAGAGGGAGACACAGAATCTGAAACAGGCTCCAGGCTCTGAGCTGTCAGCACAGAGCCCGACGCGGGGCTCGAACTCACGGACCACGAGATCATGACCTGAGCCGAAGTCGGCCGCTTAACCGACTGAGCCACCCAGGCGCCCCTCTCTGATTTTTTATGGAGGAATCTTCTGAATATATCTGGTCCAGTGTGACATTCAAAGTCATTGTTTCCTTGTTGATTTTCTGTTTAGATAACTTGTGCATTGATGCAAGTGTTAAAGTTCCCTACTATTACTGTATTATTATCAATTAGTTCCTTTTTGTTTCTGTTGTCTTATGAACAGATAACCTGATTCAAAAGTTCTTTTTTTAGGCTGCCTGGGTGGTTCAGTTGGTTAAGTGTCTGACTCTTGATTTCAGCTCAGGTCATGATCCCAATGTCATGGGATCAATCCCATATTGGGCTCTACCTGAGCATGGAGAAGGCTTGAGATTCTTTCTCTTTTTCTCCATCTGAAGCTCTCCCCCTTTCTTTCTCTCTCTGAAAGTAAAATAAACCTTTTTTTAATATGAAATTTATTGTCAAATCAACACCCAGTGCTCATCCCAACAAGTGCCCTCCTCAGTGCCCATCACCCACTTTCCTCTCCCTCCCACCCCAATCAACCTTCAGTTTATTCTCAGTTTTTAAGAGTCTCTTATGGTTTGGTTCCCTCCATCTCTAACTTTCTTTTTCCTGCTTCCCCTACCCCACGGTATTCTCTTTAGTTTCTCAGGATCCACAGAAGTGTGAAAAAAATGGTATCTGTCTTTCTCTGTATGACTTATTTCACTTAGCATAACACTGTCCAGTTCCATCCACGTTGCTACAAAAGGTCAGATTTCATTCTTTCTCATTGCCATGTAGTATTTCTTTGTATATATAAACCACAATTTCTTTCTCCATTCATCAGTTGATGAACATTTAGGCTCTTTCCATAATTTGGCTATTGTTGAAAGTGCTGCTATAAACATTGGGGTACAAGTGCCCCTATGCATCAGCACTTCTTTATCCCTTGGATAAATTCCTAGCAGTGTTATTACTGGGTCATAGGGTAGATCTATTTTTAATTTTTTGACGAATCTCCACACTGTTTTCCAGAGTGACTACAACAGTTTGCATTCCCACCAACAGTGCAAGACGGTTCCAGTTTCTCAACATTCTCTCCGGCATCTATAGTCTCCTGATTTGTTCATTTTAGCTGCTCTGACTGGCATGAGGTGGTATCTGAGTGTGGTTTTGATTTGTGTTTCCCTGATGAGGAGTGACGTTGAACATCTTTTCATGTGCCTGTTGGCCATCTGGATGTCTTCTTTAGAGAAGTGTCTATTCATGTCTTCAGTCCATTTCTTCACTGGATTATTTGTTTTTTGGGTGTGGAATTTGGTGAGTTCTTTATAGATTTTGGATACTAACCCTTTGTCTGATATGTCATTTGCAAACATCTTTTCCCATTCCATTAGTTGCCCTTTAGTTTTATTGATTGTTTCCTTTGCTGTGCAGAAGTTTTTATCTTCATGAGGTCCTGAGAATTCATTTTTGGTTTAATTCCCTTGCCTTTGGAGATGTGTCAAGTAAGAAATTGCTGCAGCTGAGATCAGAGAGGCTTTTTCCTGCTTTCTCCTCTAGGGTTTGGATGGTTTCCTGTCTCACATTCAGGTCCTTTATCCGTTTTGAGTTTACTTTTGTGAATGGTGTAAGAAAGTGGTCTAATTTCATTCTTCTGTATGTTGCTGTCCAGTTCTCCCAGCACCATTTGTTAAAGAGACTGTCTTTTTTCCATTGGATATTCTTTCCTGTTTTGTCAACATTTAGCTGGCCATACTTTTGTGGGTCCAATTCTGGAGTTTCTATTCTATTCCTTTCGTCTATGTATCTGTTTTTGTGCCAATACCATGCTGTCTTGATGATTACAGCTTTGTAGTAGAGGATAAAGTTTAGGATTGTGATGCCTCCCACTTTGGCTATTCAGGGTCTTTTGTGGTTCCATACAAATTTTAGGATTGCTTGTTCTAGCTTCAAGAAGAATGCTGGTGCAATTTTGATTGGGATTGCATTGAATGTGTAGATTGCAATCTACATATTCAATGAAATAATTTTTTCAGTGTTCTTTTTTCTTTACATATTCACAGATACCTATAATTATATTATAAAAATAGATGATGAAATTCAGTGAATGGAGATAACAGTAAGGGAGTTAAGTCCAGAGGATAAAGTTTAATGGCAAGTAGGATGTTGCCTCTAGTTGATTAATTTCTGTTAACTTCTCTACTTATTGTATTATTTTTTTTGGCCCCTTCCTTGAAATGAAGTCTATTAGGGTTCTTTTAAGGTTGGCTTCAAGGGAACTAAGTTTTATTTCATTAAAAAGGTTTAATTTTGTTCTCATCTCCAATCAGTGCTGTATTTTTGCTAACATAGCTATTGTAATACTCAATATTGTAATTCTAATCAGGCTAATATTACAGGCTAGGTTCTCCCAAAAAAAAAAAACAGTAGTAGTAATAACTCTGTTTTTAATGTTTTATTTATTTTTGTGAGATCTCCAGCAGTGGAGAGGCAGAGAGAGGAGAACAGAGGATCTGGAGTGGGCTCTGCACTGACAGCAGTCAGCCCTGTGCAGGGCTCAAACTCACCAACCCTGAGATCATGATCTGAACCAAAGTTGGATACATGCTCAATCAACTGAGCCACCCAGGTGCCCCTAATAGCTGTTATTTATTGTTTATTGTATGGCAAGCATTTAATGTGGACTTTCTCATTTAATCATCTCAGTAATGTTGTAAATTATTATTACCAAACTATTCTCTTAATCACATTATCTTACAGCATCTAGAACATTGAATCAAGAAAGCACTCCATATATGAAGCTGGTGTCTTATGGGAATATTCCTTGGATGGGAGAAACGTGGCTGTCTCAGCAAAAATCATCACCACTCCTGAAAAGACACTTTAAAATGTTTATACATACGGTTTCAGCCCAATCACATAAAAAAATCATATATATTTTTTTTTACCTTATCCCATGAAGGCATATTTTGGGTGGTTAAAAAAACAAATAAAATATAACAGGTTTTCAATCCCTGGAGCTAGATTACAGGTACTTATCTGGGAATCAGAAAGTATGTCCGCAAAAAATAAATACAACTGCAACACAGTTGTTGGGTTGTCTCTTGTGACTATAGCTCAGTTCCAGCTGATGTATCATTTCTCAAATTATGCAGGCATAAAATAACTGGAACAAATGCTATAGTCCAGTAGTTGTGTGTGTGTGTGTGTGTGTGTGTGTGTGTTGTATATGAATGTGAACATGTGTTTCAAATTACCTGTCTGAAGGGTCATTTTCTGCTGTTTTTCTTTTGACTAATAAGTGATGAGATCACAAATTCTGGGACCTAGAAAAAATATACATTTGAAATATACCAGTTTAAGTTACCACTGACCAAGACTAACTTAATTTGTATAAGACACTCAATAATATCTTTCTGGAAAGCCAATTTAGTTGTATTTCAAGTATACTAAATGGATTTGGTGAGAGACACCAAATAATTTATTAGCAATGCATATTGAAGTTAGAAGTAACATTGCAAATTGTTAAGTAAAAATTGATAACTTGTTCTAAACATTCTTGATATTTTTCATCAGTGGGCATAACAGGACTGAAAATGGAGAATCTTGTGTTGGCAGCTAATCTCTTGAGTAGCAGAATGTATGATTCTGTATCATGGATCAATGAGTTATGAGCAAATCGATAAAGTTGACAAGTTTGTGCTTGCTATTCATCCATGCTGTTTTATTTTATTACCTACTCATTTCTAGTCTTCTTGTCATATACCTTTGATGACCCCTCCTTAGGTTCCCAGAGCAGTGCTGCTGTGTACAATTATGTGGATTATGTACTTCACAAGGACATTGCACATAAAGAAAGTATCAGTCACATTATAAACAGCATAGTTATGTACATTTTCTACATTCCTGTGAAAGATCGTGCTATTTTTTTTTCATCTAAACAAATCAGTATACTAAAATATTTCTAGAAAATAGAAATGAAATTTCCTAAGGAATAGGACATTTTTAGTTTTTCATTTGTATGAAGGTACTATTTCAGCTTATACCAGGCCTGACCTATATCTTTAACTCTCACTGACTATTCTACTTTTTTATTAATTTTGAGAGAGGGAGAAAAAGCACAGGAGCAGGAAGGGGTAGAGAAGCAGGTGGGGCAGACAGAGGATCCGAAGCATGCTCTGTGCTGACAGCAGAGAGCCCAACGTGGAGCTTGAACTCACAAACCACGAAATCATGACCTGAGTCAAAGCTGGATGCTTAACCGACTGAGATACCCAGGCTCCCCCCAGCTGATCTTTTATAACATGTTACAATTCAAATTTTTTCTATATTCATCATGGCCTTTATACAGTATATGCAAATATCATCACTTAACAAGTAATGCTGAGTTAATTTTAGGAACTTTGACATGAAAATGAGAGATCTTGACTATTCCTAGGAAATGATTATATGGTTAAAATTGATTTTGAAATATAAAAGGAGAACGTCACATTGGAAAATAATTAATATATTTCTCTTTCATTGTTGAAAAAGATCACTTTTATATGATTGAGCATAGGTGAAGTCATTGGCTTATTGTCAAGGACCAGGCGCTATAAAATAATGTATCTTTGAACAGTTAGATTTGCATTTAGCATATCAAGGGACTTAGATCTTAAAAAGCATGCAAGGCCACTGACTAAAGGATGAAAACAGTTCACTTTTGGTATAATTCTTAATGAGTGCAGTGGCAGGGAATATTACGTGCATGCCTATACTTATTATCTCCTTGTTTGTCTTTCTTTCTTCATGCGTAGGGGAATTAGTGTTAAAAAGAGAGAAAAATGAAACTTCAGCATATTTTGAGTCTTAATGGGTATTTTAATGTCTTTAAATCATACCATGCAGGATTTTACACATAAATTGTCTATATGGGCTATAAGGGGCAAATCAATAGAGATTTGATTATTACTATAGTACTTATGGTATATAAGCAAGGAGGGGTACCAAAAGGCCTTCTTGAGTCCTTAATATTTCTTTGAATATCATATCATCACTTTTAACAATGAAACACTACTATTATCCTTTTCTGAAATATTTTCTACTATTCATATAAACACTAAATAATTAAGAAGTCTAAGATATGACAAAATAGAGATCCAGTGTTATGGGAGTGGGGGAATGGGAAATTTTTCACTTGTAAAAAAACATAGAGATTATTTAGTTTCCTTCATTTTATAGGTTAAGATACTGTGGTCCAAAGATATTAGATTCATGACTTACTTGTCTAAGGGCACAGCATAAGTAATTATCATAAGTGCATCTATCTGTCTATGCATCCATCCATCTGCCTATTCAGTCATCATGTATTGAATACCTTGTACATATCAGGAACAGAATAAGGCGCCAGGTTACAGATACAAATAAGAAAACTCAAGGTCCTTATGGCCTAGAAAGAGAGACAGATATATTATTAAAAGTTCGTTTTTTCTGTGCAATATTGCAATAATGGGGATATGCAGAGAGGTATAAGAAGAAGGTTACGTTACTTGGCTTGGAGTGGGATGGGCTTTTGGGTAAGTAATCCTGGAGGAAATAATACATAAGGTGGAAGCCAATGAATAAATTTAGAGTAAACCAAGAGGAAATTGGTCAGACTAAAGAAGGAACAAAGTCATGGTTATTGGAAAAACAAAAAAAACCATGGTTGTGTATGGGAGGGAACTGCATGCAGTTCAACCTTGTCAGATTAGGAATATATATTGTCAGTGAGATTCAAGGTGGAAGAGTGAGACTGGAGAGTATGGCAGAGGAAATATTGGAGATGTTAGTATTTTATGTTTCAAATCTTGGGCTTCATCTTATAAAGTTTATCAAGAAACCCATTTCTTACATTATATGTAAAATATCTGGAAAATAATTTTCAAAATTTCTATAAATGTTTCCAATGGGTATAACTCATTATCATTTTAGTAATAAAGTTCCAATAACAAAACCATCCTATAAAAAATAGTGGTAAAAATGTTTTTGGGGTGTCTGCATGGCTCGGTTGGTTGAACATCCGACTTCATCTCAGATCATGATCTCACTGTGAGTCTGATACCCACATGTGCTCACTGCTGTCAGTGCAGACCCACTTTGGATCCTCTATCCCCCCATCTCTTTCTTTCCCTCCCCCACTCATACTCTCTAAAAAATAAATAATAAAAAACATTAAAAATGTTTTGGAATCACATGGATTTCAGGATATATTAACCAAATCAGAGCCTTCTCCAGTTTATAATTTTCTTGGCTAAAATGTTTGTATCAAGATTAGATTAAGATACATGTTTGAGGGTACTCATGAATAAAAGTGACACAATATATCTCACTACAGTCCTCACAAAGAAAATCAGTTTGCATAGTTTATCTGAACAATCTATGATAAAGATGTATGCTAGGGAAAAATAAACACAGATAAACAGTTCCTATATTATAATAGATGGTGTATATCTCAGTTTTATTTATGATGCATTGTTTAGTTGGCTACATCATCCCAAAAAAATCTTCTGCACAGAAAAGAAAACAGTCAGTGAAGAGTAAAGGCAACTAGATTTCTGGTTTCTGGTTTTGCAAAGAGGGAGCTTGAAAATCACCATTACATATGAACAATAAGTAAAACCTGAACAGACTCAAAAATCAACAACTATTCTTGGAACAATAAAAGGGGTTAAGACACAGGACAAACCACAGTCTCCAAGAGATACAGCCATATGAATACCAAGTGTCGTGGTTTACCAGAGCAGAGATTCATAAATGGAAACCACCATAAGAATCAAAAGGATGTTTAAGTCTCTGAATTAATGGAAATATTCTCTCTCTTGATAGCATTGTTGATTATATGGGCATATTCACTATCAGAACTAACACTCTTAAGATCTGTGTGTTTTAGTCTATGTAAATTATACCTCAATATAAAAAAAAAGAAAAAAAAATCATAGAATTTAGTCCATGGGAAATACCAATCTTATATTGCTAGGCATGAAAGGAATTCAAAATTGTGTATAGAAAATGATTCCATTTGTGTTTGTGTTTTTGGCCGTATGCATATATGTGTGTGCATGGTGAGAATAAACACTAAGAAGAATTCGCTAACACTTAATTAGCAGTGGTTATCAGTGGGTTGAATTCTGTCTTTACACTTTTTTATATTCAAAAATTTTTCTTAAGGGCATGTAATAATACATTATAATAAAAATGGCTAAATATATAGTTATTGGATGTGAACTTTGGGTTGTCTCCTGGTAAGATGTTAAGTCAGGGGCTATCAACTACACACTGCACTGCCCCTTTCGCTCTCTGGGTTCCTGAGATAAAGGAAAACAAAATATCACTTAGTGCACATTATTATTTAAACCTTAAATGTCTTTATACATAAAATTGTGTTTTTCATCATTGTCTCTTGCTGCCAGAAAACTGGATTTGAGAATTTGTGTCTCTCAGAATATCCCTCAAAATATCCCTACATCTTTTGTTTGTAATAACATTTTAAAAATTCACCCTTCCATCTTGCCTGTGTGTTGCTAATATATTAGCTCTTCCTGCCTTTTCTATTGGAACATTTCTGGATTAAGTATGTTCATTCATGAATCACAGTTTTATTATTATAATTTTGTTATTTACAGAGTCCTGGCAGCAGCTCCAGAGCTGTATAAGCAAAGACATGTTTGCTGACTAAAAGGCTTACTATTGAACAAAAGGGAACTTACTGAGTACAAATAAACATGCTTTGAATAATGATGGATTTCATCATGGTGCTTCAATGAATATACATTGTGTCAAATGGCACTGCAGTGGGGTCAGGGTTGCTATAATCAATATTGCTTTTGGGACTTGATTTTTTTCCCATGGTGCCCTACTGCAACATTATGATCTGTACTAGATATAAATGTGAAATTAGATTTTGAAAATGACTTTTAAA
Organism: Panthera uncia; assembly: GCF_023721935.1. Lineage (NCBI taxonomy): Eukaryota > Metazoa > Chordata > Mammalia > Carnivora > Felidae > Panthera > Panthera uncia. The sequence goes on along the minus strand of NC_064817.1, from coordinate 72,288,237 downwards.
TATGAAAGAATTGATACAGTTGTCATTAATAGCAATGCAATTTCTCAGCTTCATGGGGATTTTTTTTTTATCAAGTACATTCTAATCTCCAGATATCTATTTTCTGAACTTCAAAAAGTCATGGACTATACCTCCTTCATTTTATGACTAACAGCACTTACTAACTGAATTCTAGGAATTTAATAAATGCAAGTTAATTGGCTTAAAGATTGATAGAACATTCTGATTCTGTAATTAGTGTAAATTAGAAGTCTTATTAGTAGAAATTTCATATTTTATTTATATCCTTAATTAACATATACTATGACCATTTTTATATATATAGATCAAAATTCTTATTGTGTAAACATAACAGAGGGCATAATTTTGAGATATCTTATTTATCTTTTTTTATTTTAATTCCAGTTAGAAGGGGCGCCTGGGTGGCTCAGTCGGTTGAGCCTCCGACTTCAGCTCAGGTCACGATCTCGTGGTCCCTGAGTTCGAGCCCCGCGTCAGGCTCTGGGCCATCAGCCCAGAGCCTGAAGCCTGCTTCCGATTCTGTGTCTCCCTCTCTCTCTGCCCCTCCCCCGTTCATGCTCTGTCTCTCTCTGTCTCAAAAATAAATAAATGTTAAAAAAAATTCCAGTTAGATAACATACAGTGTTATATTAGTTTCAGGTATACAATACAGTGATTCAACACTTCCATACATCCCCCGGCGCGCAGCACAAGTGCACTCCTTTGTTTCCATCATCTATTTAACTCATCACCCCACCTCCCACCCCTCTGCTACGTATCAGATTGTTCTCTATAATTAAAAGTCTATTTCTTATTTTATCTTTCTCCCTTTGCTTGTTTTTTTCCCCAAATTCCACATGAGTGAAATCAGAGGGTATTTGTACTTCTCTGACTTATTTCACTTAGCATTATATTCTCTAGCTCCATCCATGTTACAAATACCAATATATCATTATTTTTTATGGATAAATAATATTTCATTGTATACTTATACCACATATTCTTTATCCATTCATTTATGGATAGACATGGGGCTTCCTCCATAATTTGGCTATTGTAGATAATGCTGCTATAAACATGGGGGTGCATGTATTCCTTTGATTTAGTGTTTTTGCATTATTTGAGTAAATAACTAGACTGCAATTTGTTGTTCTATTTGTTCTATTTTCAAATTTTTGAGGAGCATCTATACTGTTTTCCAGAGTAGCTTCATCCATTTGCATTTCCACCAACAGTGCAAGAGTGTTCCCCTTTCTCCACATCCTCACCACACCTGTTGTTTCTTGTGTCGTTGATTTTAGCCATTCTGGCAGCTGTGAGGTGATAGTTACTAGTAGATTTCATTTGCATTTCCCTGATACTAAGTGATGATACTATCTTGTCATGTGTTTTTTGACCATCTGTATGTCTTCATTGGAGAAATGACTGTTCACAATTTCTGCCCATTTTTAATTGGGTTATTTGCTTTTTGGCTAAGTTTTATAAGTTCATTAGATATTTTGGATACTAACCCTTTATAAGATATGTTACTTGTAAATATCTCCTTCCATTATGTAGTTTGACTTTTAGCTTTGTTGACTGTTTCCTTCACAGTGCAGAAAGTTTTTACTTTACTTTACTTTACTTTACTTTACTTTACTTTACTTTACTTTTTACTTACTTTGGTGAAGTCCCAATACTTTTCTTTTGCTTCTGTTTCCTTTTTTTCAGGAGACATACCTAAAAAAAATGTTGCTACAGATTATGTTGAAGAAGTTATGCCTATGTTCTCTTATAGGTTTTTTTATGGTTTCAGGTCTCACATTTTGTCTTTAATCCACCTTGAATTGTGTGTGTGTGTGTGTGTCTGTGTGTGTGTGTCTGTGTGTACTGTGTAAGAAAGAGGTCTAGTTTCATTCTTGGCATGCTGCTTTCCAGTATTCTCAGCAGTATTAGTTGTCTTTTTCCATTGGATACTCTTTTCTGCTTTATCAAAGATTAATTGACCACATAGCTGTGAGTTTATTTATGGATTTCTATCCTACTCCAGTGGTCTATATTTGTCCCAGTACCATATTGTTTTGATTATTACAGCTTTGAAATATAATTTGAAGTCCAGAATTGCAATCCCTCTAGCTTTGCTTTTATTTATCAAGGTTTCTTTGGCTATTCAGGATCATTTGTAGTTGCATACCAATTTTAGGATTGATTGTTCTAGCTCTGTGAAAAATGCCGTTGCTATTTTGATCAGGATTGCACTAAATGTGTTTATTGCTTGGGGTGGCATAGACATTTTAACAATATTTGTTCTTACAATCCATGAGCATGGTTTGCTTTTCTATTTATTTGTGTCATTGTCATTTTTTTTCCAACAGTGTTTTACAGTTTTCAGAATACTATTCTTTCACCACTTTGGGTTTATTGCTAAGTATTTTATGATTTTCAGTGAATTGTTTTCTTAATTTCTGTCTCTGCTCCTTCTTATTGTTGTATACAAATGCAACATATTTACATTTATTTTGCATCCTGGGATTTTGCTGAATTCATTTATCAGTTTTAGCAGACTTTTGCTACACTCTTTCAGGATTTCTATTATGAGTATCAAATAAGGAAAGTTTTACTTCCTTCTTACTAATTTTGATGCATTTATTTCTATTTGTCATATGATTCCTGTGGCTAGGACTTACAGTAATATACTAAATAAAAGTGGTAAGAGTGGGCATCCTTTTCTTGTTCCTGACCTGAGGAGAAAAACTCTTTGTTTTTCCCAATTGAATATGCTATTAGCTGTGGATATTTCACATACGGCCTTTAATATGTTGAGGTATGTTCCCTTTAAACTTACTTTGCTGATGATTTTTTATCATGAATGGATGTTGTACTTTCTCAGACGTTTTTTCTACACCTATTTATATGATCATATGTTTCTTATCCTTTGTCATATTGATGTGATGTATCACATTGATTGTGTTGCAGATATCGAGTAATTGTTAAATCCTGGAAACAAATCCCACTTCATTGTGGTGAATAACTTTTTTTTATTATTTTTTTTTATTTTTTAAAATTTACATCCAAATTAGTTATCATAAAGTGCAACAATGATTTCAGGAGTAGATTTCTTAGTGCCTCTTACCCATTTAGCCCATCCTCTCTCCCACAACCCCTCCAGTAACCCTCAGTTTGTTCTCCATATTTATGAGTCTCTTCTGTTTTGTCCCCCTCCCTGTTTTTATATTATTTTTGTTTCCCTTCCCTATGTTCATCTGTTTTGTCCTGTAAAGTCCTCATATGAGTGAAGTCATATGATTTTTGTCTTTGACTAATTTCACTTAGCATAATACCCTCCAGTTCTATCCATGTGATTGCAAATGGCAAGATTTCATTCTTTTTGAATGCTGAATAATACTCCATTGTATGTGTGTGTGTGTGTGTGTGTGTGTGTGTGTGTATTTTTTCTTTATCCATTCATCCATCGATAGACATTTGGGCTCTTTCCATACTTTGGCTATTGTTGATAGTGCTGCTATAAACATGAGGGTGCATGTGTCCTCTGAAACAGCATATCAGTATCCCTTGGATAAATGCCTAGTAATGCAATTGCTGGGTCATAGAGTAGTTCTATTTTTAGTTTCTTGAGGAACCTCCATACTGTTTTCCAGAATGGCTGCACCAGCTTGCATTCCCACCAATACAAAAGAGATCCTCTTTCTCCGCATCCTTGCGAACATCTGTTGTTGCCTGAGTTGTTAATGTTAGCCATTCTGACAGGAGTAAGGTGGTATCTCATTGTGGTTTTGATTTGTTATTTCCATGATGATGGGTGATGTTGAGCATTTTTTCATGTGTCAGTTGGCCATCTGGATGTATTCTTTGGAGAAGTGTCTATTCATCTCTTTTGTCCATTTCTTCACTGGATTATTTGTTTTTTGGGTGTTGAGTTTGGTAAATTCTTTATAGATTTTGGATACTAACCCTTTATCTGATATGTCATTTGCAAATATCCTCTCCCATTCTGTTGGTTGCCTTTTAGTTTTGCTGATTGTTTTCTTCGCTGTGCAGAAAACTTTTATTTTGATGAGGTCCCAGTAGTTGTTTTTTTCTTTTGTTTCCCTTGCCTCTGGAGACGTGTTGAGTAAGAAGTTGCTGCGGCCAAGATCAAAGAGGTTTTTGCCTGCTTTCTGCTAGAGGATTTTGATGGCTTCTTGTCTAACATTGAGGTCTTTCATCCATTTTGAGTTTTTTAAAATCTATTGTTGTATTCAATTTGCTAGGATTTCATTGAGGATTTTCACATCTATGTGCATCAGAGTTATTGGCCTGGTGTTCCTTTTTTTGTTGTTGTTCACTGGTGTCTTCATCAGGTTTTGGTATCAGGGTAATGCTGGCCTCCTAGAATGAATTTGGAAGTTTTCCTTCATCTTCTGTTTTTTTTTGAAGACATTGATAAGTATACCTATTGACTCTTCTTTGCCTGTGATACCACCTAGTCCTGGACTTTCATTTATTGGCAGGTTTATTATTATTATTATTATTATTATTACAGTTTCAATTTCCTCACTGGTTATTGGTCTGCTCAAATTTTCTATTTATTCCTGTTTCCGTTTTGGTAGTTTATATGTTTCCAAGAATTTATCCATTTCTTCTAGTTTTTCCAATTTGTTGGCATGTAGTTTTTCATAATATTCTCTTAATTTTTTCATGTTTATTTATTTTTGAGAAAGAGAAAGAGACAGAGTGTGAGCTGGCAAGGGGCACAGAGAGAGGAAGACACAGAATCTGAAGTAGGCTCCAGGCTCTGAGCTGTCAGCATAGAGCCTGATGAGGGACTTGAATCCACAACCTGCAAGATCATTACATGAGCCAAAGTTGGATGCTCAAGCGACTGATCCACCCAGGCGCCCCAATATTCTCTTAATTTTGTTTGTATTTCTGTGGTAGTGTTGTTTATTTATACTGTTTCATTTGTGATCTTATTTATTTGAGTCATTTCTCTTTTTTCTTGAAAAGTCTGGCTAGGTGTTTATAAATTTTATTAATTTATCAAAGAACAAGTTCTGGCTTCATTTTTCTGTTATGTATATTTTTAAATTTTCATATACTTTATTTCTGCTTGCATGTTTATCATTTCCTTCCTTACCTTCTACTGTGTGTTTTGTTTTGTTTTCTTTTGTTTTCTTTTGTTTTAGTTATGATTTTCTAGCTCCTTTAGATTTCAAGTTAGGTTGTCTATTTGAGATATTTTTTTTTTGCTTCTTTTTTATCAAAACCCTTTTATTTATTTTGTTATTTTTTTAGAGAGATAAAGAGAGGGCATGATCAGGGGAAGGTCAGAGACTGAGGGAGACACAGAATCTGAAGCAGGTTCCAGGCTCTGAGCTGTCAGCACACAGCTTGACATGGGACTTGAACACGTGAACCGTGAGATCATTACCTGAGCCAAAGTTGGACTATCCACTGACTGAGACACCCAGGTGTGCCTGCTTCTTGAGGTAGGGCCTGTATTGGTATAAACTTCCATCTCTGAACCAGTTTTCCTGTATTCCAAAGGTTTTGGACCATTCTGTTTTTATTTTCATTTGTTTTCATGTTCTTTTTTGTTTTTCTTTTAATGCCTGATTGAGCCATTCATTATTTAGTAGTATTTTATTTAATCTCATTGTATATGTAGTTTTTCCAGATTTTTTTTTTGTTATGGTTGACTTATAATTTGGTAATGTTGTGGTCAGACAAGGTGCATGGTATGACTTTGATGTTCTTGCATTTGTTGAGGCTTATTTTCTGGACTAATACATGATCTACCTTGAGACTGTTCCATATGCACTTGAGAAGAATGTGTTTTAAGATCCAATGTTCTGAATATATCTGTTAAATACATCTGGTCCAGTGTGTCATTAAAATCTACTGTTTCCTTGTTGATTTTATGTTTAGATAGTCTGTCCTTGAGGTAAGTGGGGTGTTAAAGTCCTCTCTTATATTTGTATTATTATCAATTAGTTCCTTTTTATATTTTTTAATTTTTAATTTAAATTCTTATTAGTTAATGTACAGTGTAATATTAGCTTCAAGTGAACAGTGTAGTATCTCCACTATTCCATACATCACCTTGGGCTTATCAGGACAAGGGCACAAATTAAACCTATCACATATTAAACTCATTTCCCCCACTCTTCCACTCTGGTAACCATCAGTTGTTCCCTATACTGAAGAGTCTATTTCTTGATTTGTCTCTCTTTTTTTCTCATTTTACTCATTTGTTCTGTTTCTTAAACATACGAGTGACATTATATGGTATTTATCTTTCTCTGACTTACTTGACTTAGCATTATACTCTCTAGTTCCATGCATGTCTTTGCAAATGGCAAAACTTCATTCCTTTTTAGGCTCAGTAATATTCCATTATATATATATATATATATATATATAATATATATTATATTATATTATATTATATTATATTATATTTGCCACATCTTCTTTATCCATTCATCAGTGGATGGACACCTGGGCTGTTTCAATCATTTGGCTATTGTAGATAATGCTGCTATAAACCTCCAGATACATGTATCCCTTTGAATTAGTATTTTTGTATTATTTGGGTAAGTATCTAGTAGTGACATTTCTGGATCATAGGGTGGTTCTATTTTTAAATTTTTGAGGAACCTTCAACTTTTTTCCAGAGTGAATGCAATGGTTTGCCTACCCACCAACAGCGCTAAGTGTTAACACTTTTCCACATCCTCACCAACACCTGTTCTTTCTTGTGTTGTTCATTTTATCCATTCTGAAAGATGTGAGGTGATATCTCTTTGTAGTTTAGATTTGCATTATCCTGATGATCTGTGATGTTGAACATCTTTTCATGTGTCTCTTGGGGATCTGTATGTCTTCTTTGGTAAAATGTCTATTCATGTCTTCTGATAATTTTTTAATTGGAGTATTCATTTTTGGGTTTTCAGGTTTTTTATAATGTTTATTTTTTGGGGGAACAGAGAGAGAGGGAGAGAGAAAATCTCAAGCAGGCTCCACACTGTCAGTGCAGAGTCTAACATGGGGCTTGATCTCACAAACCGTGAGATCATGACCTGAGCCAAAATCAAGAGTCGTATACTTAATCGACTGAGACACCCAGGCGCCCCATTGGGTGTTCAGTTTTATAAGTTGTTTAAATATTTTGCATACTAACACTTTATCAGATATATTATTTGCAAATATCTTCTCCCATTCCATATGTGGTCTTTGAGTTTTCATTGTATCCTTAAACTGTGCAGAAGCTTTTCATTTTGATGAAATCACTATAGTTTATTTTTGCTTTTGTTTCCCTTGTTTCAAGAGATATTTCTAGAAAAAGTTGATATGGCTATTATCAGGTAGGTTACTGATATGGTTATTATCAAGTAGGTTTTCCTTTAGGATTTTTATGGCTTCAAGTAGCATATTTAGGTCTTACATCCATTTTGAATTTATTTTCGTGTATGGTGTAAGAAAGTTTTCCAGTTTCATTCTTTTGCATGTTGCTGTCCAGTTTTCTCAACATCATTTGTTGAAGAGACTTTTTCCCATTGGATATTTATTCCTGCTTTGTCAAAGATTAATTTACCATAAAATTGTGGATTTTTTTCTGGGTTTTCTATTCTGTTCCACTGATCTATGTGTCTATTTTTGTGGCAGTAACATTTCAAGTCCAGAAGTGTGATGCCTCGAGCTTTGCTTTTGGTTTTTAAGGTTTCTTTGGCTATTCAGGGTCTTTTATGCTTTCTCATAAATTTTAGGATTGTTTGTTTTAGCTCTGTGGAAAATGCTGCTGATATTTTTATAAGGATTGCATTAAATGTGCAGATTGCTTTGATTAGTATAAATATTATAACAATATTTGTTCTTTCAATCTATGAGCATGGAATTTCTTTCCACTTCTTTGTGCCATCTTCAGTTTATTTCATCACTGTTTTATTGTGTTCAGAGTGCAGATCTTTTACCTCTTTAGTTATGCTTATTCATTAGTATCTTATTGATTTTGGTGCAATTGTAAATGGGATTTATTCCTTAATTTCTATTCTGCTCCTCCTTTGTTGGTGTACAGAAATGCAACAGATTTCTCTACATTGATTTTGTGCCCTGCACAAATTTACTGAATTTGTGTCTCAGTTCTAGCAGTTTTTTGGTAGATTCTTTCAGGTTTTCTAAATAGAGTACCATGTCTTTTGCAAATAGTGGAAGTTTTACTTTTTCATTATCAATTTTGATGCCTTTTATTTCTTTTTTTTTTTTCTGTTGCTGTGGCTAGGATTTCCAGTCCTATGTTAAATAATAAGGATGAGAATGGAAATCTCTGTCTTGTTCCTGACTGTACAGGAAAAGCTCTCAGTTTTTCCCCATTGAGAATGATATCAGCTGTTTATTTTTCAGATATGGCCTTTATAATATTGAAATATGTTCCATCACAACCTACATTGTTGAGGGTTTTTATCATGAATGGATGTTTTACTTCATCAAATGGTTTTTCTGCATGTATTGAAATGATCATCTGGTTCTTCTCTTATTGAAGTGATATATCAATTTTATTGATTTGCAAATATTGAACCACCTGAATCTTAGAAATAATTCCCATTTTATCATGGTGATCATTTTTTTAATGTACTGTTGAATTTAGTTTGCTACTGTTTTGTTTAAGATTTTTGCATCTATATTCATCAGTGATATTCACCTGTAGCTTCTCTTTATTTTGGTATCTTTATCTGGTTTTTGTAGCAAGGCAATGCTGATTTCATAGAATTAATTTGGAGGTTTTCCTTCTTTTTCTATTTCTTGCAATATTTTGAGAAAAATAGGCTTTAACTTTTCTTTAAATATTTGTTAGAAATTGCCTGGAAGCCATCTTGCCCTAGATTTTGTTTGTTCTATTTTTTTTTATTAATGATCTAATTTGTTTTCTGGTTATCAGTATGTTGAAATTTTCTATTTCTTCTTTTTCACTTTTGGTAGGATGTATGTTTCCAAGAATTTGTCTAATTTTTCCATGTTGTCCATTTTGTGGGCATATAGTTTTTTCAGAATATTGTGTTATAATTGTATTTCTGTGATGTCCCTTGATATTTATCCTCTCTCATTTATGATTTATTTACTTGATGTTTTTAATATTTTTCCTTTTGATATTATGGGTAGGGGTTATCAATTTCTTTTCAATGAATCATTTCATTGGGTTTGTTGGTTGTTTGGTTCTATAGCATTTACTTCTAATCTAATCTTTATTTTCAAACATTTTCTTTTATTAATGTTTATTTATTTTTGAGAGAGAGACACAGCATGAGTGGAGGAGGGGCAGAGACAGAGGGAGACACAAAATCCGAAGCAGGCTCCAGGCTATGAACTGTCAGCAAAGATCCCAACGCGGGGCTCAAATTCACGAACCGTGAGACCATGACCTGAGTCAAAGTCAGATGCACAATGGACTGAGCCACCCAGGCGCCCCTCTAATCTAATCTTTATTATTTCCTTCCTTCTTCCAGTTTAAGCTTCATTGTTGTATATTTTCTATGTCATTTAGGTGTAAGTTTAAGTTCTTTATTTGAGATTTTTCTTGATCTTTGACCCATGCCTGTATTGCTGTATACTTCTCACATAGGAAAACTTTTAATGCATCCCTAAATTTTGGACCATTGTGTTTTCATTTTCATTTGTTTCCATGTATTTTTTGAATATCTTATTTTATTACTTCGTTAACCCATTCATTGTTTAGTAGCATGGTGCTTAACTTCCATGTATTTGTAATCTTTCCAGATTTTTTTTCTTATGGTTGACTTCTACTTTTCATAGCATGTGGTCAGAAAGGTTACATGGTACGATTTCAGTCTTTTTGTATTTATTGAAACCTGTTTTGTGACCTAACATGTGATCATTCTGGAGAATGTTCCATCTGCATTTGAAATAAAAAAGTGTATTCTGTAGTTTTATGGTGGAATTGTCTGAATATATCTTCTAAGTCCCTTTAGTCCAGTGTGTCATTCAAAGCCACTTTTTATTGTTTATTTTTGTTTAGGTGATCAGTCAATTGATGTTACTAGGGAGTTAAAGTTCCTTCTTATAATTGAAATATTATCAATTAGTTCCTTTATGTTCATTATTAGTTGTTTCATATATTTGGGCGTTCCATGTTGGGTACATAAACATTTTCAATTGTTATATATCTTTTTCTTGAATTTTAGCATTTATGATTAAATAGTGCCTTTCTTTGTTTCTTTTTACAGACTGTTTTAAACTCTAGTATGTCTTATATAAATATTGCTACTCTGGCTTAATTTGAAAATCATTTGGGTTGTAAATATTTCTACATCCTCTCAATTTCCAATCTGCAGGTGTCTTTAGGTCTAAAATGAGTCCTTGCAGGCAGCATATAAATACTTCTTGTTTTTGATGCATTCTGGCACCCTATGTCTTTTCTTTGGAGTATTTATTTCATTTACAATCAAGGTAATTATTGATAGATATTTATTTAGTGCCATTGTATTACTTGTAGTTGTTTCTGGAAATTTTATCTGGTCCTTTCTTGTCTTTGTCATTTTGGTCTCTCCTTTGCAGTCAAAGAATTCCTTTTAATATTTCTTGCAGGATTGGTGTAATAGTTGTGAACTCCTTCAGTTTTTGTTTGCCTGGGAATCTCCTTATCTGTCCTTGTATTGTGAATATTACTCTTATTTGATAAAATATTGTTGCTTGTAGATTTTTCCCATTCATCACTTTGAATATATCATACCACTCCTTTCTGTCTTGCCAAGATTTGTTGAGAAATTGCCAGCTAGTCCTATGGGTCATCCCTTGTAAGTTAAGGACTACTTTTGACTTGCTGCTTTAAAGATTGTTTTATCACTTTTTTTTTTTTTTGCCAATTTGATCGCAATAAGTCTTGATCTTGGCCTGCTTTTGTTGATTTTGATGGCAGTTCAATGTGCCTCTTGGATATTGATGTCTGTTTCTTTCCACAGATTAAGGAAATTTTCAGCTTTTATTTCCTCAAATAAATTATCTGCCTCATTCTCTTACTCTTCTTCTTTTGGGACTCTTATAATACAAATGTTATTACATTTGATGGAGTAATTGATATGCCTAAGTCTATTATCATTTTCCATAATTATTCATTCTCTCTTTTGTTCATCTTCATTATTTTCCAGTATTATGTATTGTATGTCACCAATTCATTCTTATTCTTCTCCTACTCTGCTGTTCATTGCATTAAGCCTCTTTGCAATCTAATTTATTGCAAACTTCATTGCTGAGTGATCCTTTTCTACTTCTTTTATCTCTGTGGTAAGGGTATCCTTGAAGTGTTATATTCTTTTTTCAAGCCCAGTGAGTAACCTTATGATTGTGGCTTTAAGTTCTACATCAGGCATATTACTTATATCTGTTTTGCTTAGATCTCTGGCCACGGTCTTATCTTTTTGTTGTTGTTGTTTTCTTCATTTGGGATAAATTCCTCTATCTTGGCATTTTGTCTAAGTCTCTGCCTTCTTCCGTGTGTTAGAAAAGCCACTTATGTCTCCTGCTACTGAAGGAAATGACCTTATGAAGAAAAGGTCATGTAGTGCCCAGGGTCTGACACTTGAGGTAGTGCCTCTGGTGTGTGCTGCTTGTGTTCTGCTGTTGTGTTGTGGCTGCCCTATCCTTCAGGCCCGTCACCTGCAGAGGCTCTCCTTGTCTACTTTGCGCCATGTTTGGTCCTTGGACTGAATGTGGCCAGTCTTAACTAGGTGTACTCTGGTGTTCTTGTGAATTGAGACTTGACACCACTTCCATGAGAAACGAGGCCTTGCAGAACTCTCTGGTTGGGAGATGTGTTTTGGGCAGGAGTTTGGCTGGCCTTCTGGTGGAGAGGCCTGCTGTGCTGTGACTGAGGCAAGCTTGACCAAATGGGACAGTCCCAAAAGAGTGCAGGAATATGGGGCTTGGTATAAGCAAGTTAGGCAGCCAGTATCAGCACTGTGCTGCTTGTGGCAGGTGGCTCTGTGTTTATGCTGAGGGATGGGGGAGGCAAATCTTGCCAGCCAGGTCCTTTGTTCCCTGAGAGGCTTTTCTATGAACTCTGCCTTTAATGGATGCACTCTTATAAAAGGTAATAATCTCCCCTCTGTGTGCCCTAGGGGTTCTTCAGATTGCTGTTCCCTTTCTGTCTGCCTCTGAGTTGTTTGCCTGCCTACTCTCCAGTAGCAGTGCAATACTCTCCAGGTTCTATCCCAGAGATGCCAAATGACCTTTAAAACTCCAGGCTTTAATCCCTGCTGGTTACAAGAACTCACAAAATTCAGCCTTTCTAATTTTCCAAGCCAATGTCTTTGGGGAAATGTTCTCAGTGTGTGTTCCCTTCTGTGCTCCTTTCTCTCTCACCCTTCCCCAGTACCACAGCTCCCTTCCCTCTGCAGTACCCATGATACATTTATACCCTAAACCATGGCTCTGAAATTCCTACCCTTTTGGATGTGGCTTCTTCTTTCCCTTTTGTTGTGGAGTTTGTTCTGTCAATCTTCAGGTCAATTTCCAGGGTATTTATGGTGATTTGATAGTTATCTAGTTGTGTTCATGGGGCAAGGCAAGCCTAGGGTCCTCCTACTCCACTACCATCTTCTCTCTTTTCCCTTTACGTTTTTAAATTAAATGTTTTATGTATATGTGTGTTTGTAAGTTGGGTGCATAAATGTACAATTGCTATATATTCTTGTTGGATTGCCCTTTATGATTATATAGTGCCCTTCATTGTCTCCTGTTACAGTCTTATAAAATAAAATCTATTTGATCCAATATTAGTATTTTTCTGGCTTTAATTTGACCTCTGTCACCTCACTTTCAATGTGCTTGTGTCTTTAGGTCTAAAATGAGACTCTTGTAAGCAACATATAGATGGATGCTGTTATTGTTGTTGCTGTTGTTGTTTATCCATTGTCACCCTATGTCTTTTGATTGGAGTGTTTAGTCCATTTACATTCAAAGAAATTATTGATAGATATGTATTTATTGTCATTTTATTTTGCATGTGTGTGATTGTTCTGAAGATTTTCTCTGATCCTTTCTTGTCTTTCTCTCTTTCATGTTTTGCTTATTTAGAGATATATTTGTATTTATTTATCTTTTTTCTTTTCATATTTGTGATATGTAATATTTGATACACATTTACCATTAGATTTGTATATAACTTGTTCTGCATATAGCAGTCTATACTAAATTGAGGTTTGTTTAAGTTTGACCCATTCATTTTTCCTCTTCTTCCCACGTTTTAGCTATGTGTTATTATATTTTACATCATTTTATTTTGTGATTTCCTTGACTCATTTGTTATAGAAATATTCATTTTTACTGCTTTTGTTTTCCTACCTTTGTACTGTCACATTTGTTCTCTCCTTTCCACTTAAAGTGTCCCCTTTAATATTTCTTTCAGGGATGGTTTAGAGGTCATGAACTCCTTTAGTTTTTGTTTGTGTGGAAAACTCTGAATATCTCCTTCCATTCTGAATGATAGTCTTGCTGGGTAGAGTGTTATTGGCTGAAGATTTTTTTCATATGTCATTTTGAATATATCACCCCACTCCCTTCTGGCTTGAACTTTTCTGGTGAAAAATCCTCTGCTAACCTTAGGGGGTTTCACTTATATGTTACTGTCTTCTTTGACTTGCTGATTTTATTTTATTTTATTTTATTTTATTTTATTTTATTTTATTTTTAATATATTGTTAAAGTTTATTTATTTTTGAGAAAGAGAGACCATGATCAAGGAATGGACAGAGAAAAAGGGAGACACAGAATCTGAAACAGGCTCCAGGCTCTGAACTGTCAGCACAGAGCCTGACACAGGGCTCAAACTCACGAACAGCGAGATCATGACCTGAGCTGAAGCCGGCTACTCAACCAACTGAGCCACCCAGAAGGCCCTGTCTTGCTGTTTTTAAACTTTTTTTTTGTTGTTGTTATCACTACATTTTCCCATGTTATTGCAATGTCTTGGTGTGTATCTTTTTTGTTGATTTTGTTGGGGGTGATTTGTACTTCCTAGATTTGGATATCAGTTTCCTATCCCACATTAAGGAAATTTTCAGCTTTATTTCCTCAAATAAATTTTCTGCCTCTTTTTCTTTTTCTTTTTCTTCTGGGACTCCTATAATATAAATATTATTACATTTGATAGAGTCACTGAGTTCTCTAAATCTATTCTCATTTTGAATAATTCTTTTTTTTTCTCTTTTGTTCATCTTGATTACTTTCTATTACTCTGTCTTTTAGTTCATTAATTTGTTCCCCTCTTTCTTCCAGCCTGCAGTTTATTGAATTAAATATTTTTCCAATCTCATTTGTTGTACTCTTAATCTCTGATTGGTTCTTTTTTATATCTTTGCTAAGTATCTCACTGATATCTATTGCTCTTTTCTCAAGCCCAGTGAGTATCCTTATAATCATTGCTTTAAATACTCCATCAGGCATGTTACATATATCTGCTTTGCTTAGATCTCTTTGTTGTGAAATCGTCCTGCTCTTTTATTTGGGATAAATTTTTCTGTCTTCTTATTTTGTCTCAGTCTCTGTTCCTGATTTGTTATGAATGCCAGCTGCATCTCTTGTTCTTGAGGGTAATGGCCTTATGAAGAAGAAGTCCTATAGTGCCCTGGAATGCATTAGTCCTGTTCTCCAAGACCTGGAACATCAAGGATTATCTCCAATGTGTGCTTGTTTGTGCTCCACTGTTTTGTCCTGGCTGCTTTATACTTTAGGCCAGTCATCTGCAGAGGATGTCTGCTTATTTTGGGCAGTGTTTGGTCTCTGGCCTGAATATAGTGTATTTTAACTAGGTGTCCTGTGGTCTGCATGTGAAATGAGACTTGTCACCACCACTGCCAGAACCAAAGCTCCCCAAAATTCCCAAGTCAGAAGATGTAGCATGAGCACAGGTTTGGGCCAGTCTTCTGGGTGATGGGTCTTGCCATATGGGACTAAGGCAAGTGTGGCTGGGAAGGGAAGTTCCACTTATGTGCAGGTTTGGTGTAAACAAGTTAGGTAGCAAGTTTCAGCACTTCTTTTATTCCTTCAGGTGTCCCAGTGCTTATGCTGAGTGGTGGGGAAGGTAAATGGCAAAAGCCAGTTTCTTTGTTCCTAGAGGGTTATCTCTCTGAATGCTGCCTAAGATGATCAAATAACATCCCACTGTGTGCCCCAGATACTCTTTACATCACTGTTTTCACGCTATATGTGCATAGGTTGTTTGCCTGCTTTCTGTCCAAGAGTAGTGCAATGCCCTCTGGGCTGTACCCCAGCCAATTCCACTGACCTATAAACTCCATGCTTTAGGACCCATTCATTGTCAGAAGTCATAAAATTCGGCCCCTTTTCATTTCCAAGTCAATTGCTATGGCAATTTGCTTTCCCTGTGCGCTCAACTATATGTTACTCTGTTTCTCCCTTTCTCTGGACTGTGGCTATCTCCCCACTGCAGAAGTCACAATTGTTTCTCTTCCAAACCATATCTCCACACTTCCTACTTTCTTTGATGTGGCCTCTTGTCTACGTTTAGTTGTAGAGTTTGTTCTGTCCATCTTCAGGTAAATTTCTGGGGTATTTATGATGATTTCATAGTTACTAGTTGTATTTGTGGGACGGGGTGAGCCTAGGGTCCTCCTACTCTGCTGCCATCTTCCAAGTCTTGAGATCATCTATTTTTCTTTTATTTGTTAATCATATGTGTTGTATTAACTTCCCAAAGTCCTATCTCCTGCTATCTAGGGAATGTTCTAGTGATTTTATTCCTCCCATTCTCCCATCTAAACCTGCTATTATTCTTTCCTTCATATTTCCACATCACCATTACCTATCCATTACCTCTTTCACCCCAAATCCTACTAGGTGAGTGCTAGGATGATAAATAAATATGTGATTTGGTATTAATAATTGATAACAAGTTATTCTGTTACTTTTCTTTGTAATTCATATCGTGTTTGATCTGTGAATTTCAGACTCCATATCTGTTGTTGGAAAGATACATGTTTGTCTAATGTCCCTAAAATGACACTATGTGGGTAATTTGCAATAGTTTTTCTGTTACCATTTGTTCTTTGGTTTGTTATACAGTTATAATTATTTCTTCTTGGTCTGTCACTGCTGTGGCTCATCCTCTGTTTGCCTCACAGATTTTGTGAGGCCTTTGTTCAAAATGAGTCATCTCAATTTGCAGCACACCAGCAGGTCTCTTGTTATTTTTTTAGAGGTCCATCGTTCTTATGGTCTTAGAATTATTATTTTTGAAAAAAATACAATACTATATGCCCCTCTGTTCCAAATTCTTTACATACACTTTCCTCATTAAACTAACAGATAGAATGGATAGAAAAATTAACAATAATATAAAATGATCTTGATTATCTTGTGAAACAACATTGAATGGGTGAGGATGTTTTTCTTTGACAATTGCTCAATACATTAAAATGGCATCTAAAACATGGTTTTCCAATTAATTAAGATGCAAAAATAATCGCTTATTGAAATGTTTTTTGTCTTTAAAATTAATATATGATACGGGCAAACATAAAAATTCTATAAGGAGGTTATTTTTTTCCTGTTTGTATCTTGTTTCCTGAATTTTGGCAGACATTGATATGTTCATTCTGTAAGGGTAATAATAGTGAAAGATTTTTCTAATCCTTTATTTCTTAATTTGAATATATTTTTTGCTCTTTCAGATGTATAATTGGGTACAATCCAAGACACAAAGTGAACTTCTACATGTTATTTATTATTGCTTTTATTCTTATTATATTATGGCTGTTAGCATTAGAGGCTTTATCTTCCAATGATATTTATACTTTTCTGGGATTCTAGCCTGTTATTATTACCTATTTAGATAATTATGGCAGTACCATGTTACAAAGTTTAAGGCTTCTCTGCAACTGATTTATTTTTTTTTTTTTTTCACTTCCATTTTTTTTTTTTTTAATTTACTTCCAAGTCAGTTAGCATATAGTGCAACAATTTCAGGTGTAGATTCCTTAATGCCCCTCAGCCATTTAGCCCATACCCTTCCCACAACCCTTCAGTAACCCTCTGTTCTCCATATTTAACAGTCTTTTATGTTTTGTCCCCTCCTTGTTTTTATATTATTTTTTGCTTCCCTTCCCTTATGTTCATCTGTTTTGTCTCTCAAAGTCCTCATATGAGTGAAGTCATATGATATTTGTCTTTCTTTGACCGACTAATTTTGTTTAGCATAACACCCTCTAGTTCCATCCATGTAGTTGCAAATGTCAAGATTTCATTCTTTTTGATTGTTGAGTAATACTCCATTGTATATACATACCACACCTTCTTTATCCATTTATCCATCAATGGACATTTGGGCTGAAGACTTTCTATCCTTAATAAAAAGTAGTAAGGTATGGAGGGATCTCAGACTCTGATAGTGCATTTTGTGGCCCAGATAACTGCTGGCCTCCAATGTAGATCATTCTCTGTATCCAGAGTAAGTAGATTCTTTTTTTTTTTTTTTTCAGGGCTCATTGACAGAATAAAATTTATTGTTTCCAGGAATCTTTTGCAGTTATGTATAACTAAGTGACTAATGTGTGATCAATTAGATGTATGTACAAGTTGTGTGTGAATGTTTTGGAAAGTCTCCATAATAAGAGGGAGAGAACTCATACTTCTTCTTCTCACTTTTGAATGCAAATGTAACTAAGGGCTGCTGAAAATTTCCACACTATTTTACAGAAGCATACACTTACTACAACCTGGATAAGGTTTGTTTACTGTGACAGAGTTTATGTCAAACATTTCCTACTTCTATTCCCTCAGGCACTTCATAGCTAATCTAATGAATTGAATCAAGTTGATGTTTTAAAGGTTAATAATGGATTAATGTGCAACTTTTTTCAGACAATATTTGTCTTTTAATAAAGCATTCAGTGTTTTTAAAGAAACAAAAAATATGAGAACTTTAGCAAGACTAGATAGGAAGATATAATTATAGACTATTAGAGCTGGAATAAACCTTAACGATCTTATGAAATGATTTATTTCAAAATTTAGGAAACTAAGGAGAAAAAGTAACTTGCCTGTGGTCTAAGTTCTCTTTAGTGTCAAAACAAAGACTAGATGCCAGATCTACTAATTCTCAGTATAGAGCTCACCACACTGGAGAAGGAGGAATGTGTTTTTATAATAATCAAATCACACATTAATTCTATAAGCCTGCTTGCTTTAAAACTTTTCAAAGTGTTTTGCAGTCATCTCTACTATCTAATCCTAGAAAAATGTATATAACAATGATTCAAAAATTTTAAACACAACTTCCATTAATGAAACATCAAATCTCATATATTTACTTAATGCTATTTAAAATTAAAAATAAATTAGAAAATACCTTTAAAAGAAAACCAAAATAATTTTAATTTCATATTATACTTTTTTCTGAGAGGACATGTTCCCTTGTTCAAGTTTTCAAGTTAATGGCATGCATGCCTAAAGGATTTAGACTACTTAATAAAAACTCTTTGTATGTATATACATATATATATATACACACACAATGAAGTCATATATATACATATATGTATATATATATATGCACACGCACAATGAAGTCATAATATTATGTATGAGGAAACTAGACATATCTATTATGTGTTCTCAAAACCTACATCTATTTGATGATACATGTGACTTTTTAGTTTTACAGTCTTATTTCTCCAAAAATAAGCTTTCTCATTCCAGAAATATAACATGGTTGATATTGTGGTATTTATTTTTATTTCAAAAATATTACTTTTATTGCTGATCTTTCCTGAGACTTCCTGGCTAGTTTATAAATGGAAATAAAGAATTTCTCAATAGACACAAGTAAGTATCTTGTTTAAGTAGAAATCCTTTGCCATTTGGTATGAATAAAAAAGACTATATATGACTGGCAAGGGTAATTTCAGGGTAATAATTATGAGTAATAACAGATTTGTTATTTTAACTTCAACATCTACTTTTAGGATTTCTCTATGAATATTTTAGACCACATATGTCTCATTTACAAAACATTTTGTTTCCAGTACAGCTACTGTTGGCCAACACTGGGGCACTGAAGTTTCTTTGTTTCCACAAATACTAATGATTATGAATATATTTTTAGTTGTAAAAGTTCAAAATCCTAAGGTATTTTCTAAAATAAATATCATTAAAATATAGCTTTAGTTTATGAAGATAACAGTGAAATAAATCCTGGTAATATATGATAGTTACTGTACCATGGTTATCCGCTGCTGTGTAACAACTCCTCCCAAATTTAGTGGCTTAAAACAATACACCTTTATTATGTCTAAAATGTTTGTGTGTCAAGAATTCAGACTGGGCATGGGTGATCAAATAATATTTTTCCCTTGGCATGAATAAGGTCATTCAGTAATACTCATCTGGTGGCTCATCTCATCTGGAAGGCCCAAAATAGCTTTTATCAGAGGCTTGGCAAATTGACGGGGCAACTAGGCTTCGCTGGGCTCTTTTTCTTTCTCTCAGTGTAGTATTTTGGTCCTTCCACTGCCCTAACATTATACTCAGACTTCTTGCACAATAGCTCAGGCTATTCTAAGAAGTTGAAATGGAAGCTATTAGTGTCAAGGTGGCACGAATTTAATTGCCAGGATCATTTTCTCCAGTATCTCAAGACACACTTGGAAAATTATCTTTTAATGACAGATATTGCAAAATTTAACCATGTGTCCTTTATCCTTCAATCACAAAGATTTGGTGTCACTTAAGCTTTAATCTTTGTTATTTCACTTTTCCCTGTATTGGGTAATTTTGATACATCATCAAGATAACAGGTATTTTTTTAATTGGCATAATTATGAAGTAGAAACTGCCAAACTTCTTTTTAAAATTTTGGACTCAAAACTTGATTATGACAATCTTAATAGATGTTGTGGCCATCATAAATATAAATATCCTGATTTGTATTTTTCTGCCATTTAGGTCAAAATATGGTCAGTTGTGGAGTTAATATACAGTGAGGAAGAAAAGAAGAGTTTAGACACTAGTAACCACCAATTGAGAGACAGAGTGAATGTTTTATAACAAAACTAGGCTTGTAGTTTATCCTAATATTGCCTTTAGCAAATGAAATTCAGTCTAATAACATACTTATTTGTGCTCTTAAAACACTGTCATTCAGAGATTTCCTTTTTCTATTAACTTTATTTGTTTATTTACTTATGCTTTTGTTATATTGAGGTAAGCTGGTCTCACTGATAGAACTCTTTGTATTTAACAGAGGGATGATGTGTTTATGGAGAAGTATGGGTGGGAATAGGGCAAAAGTACTTAAAAGATTCATAGCGATGCGAGAGCAGTTTTCACTATTCTTTTGCATTTTATATTTATTAACTATTGAACATGATTGTTTAATTTTTTTACAACTTGAGGATATGGGTAAATTGAGAATAAAAAAAGCTAATGAATTGTCTTTTATCAAGATGTTGTACCTACTCAAATGTATTCTTCATAGAACCTACAAAATTCCAGTATTTTCCCCTGTTTTTATATGTGGATGAGAGGATTCAGTTATATTAATAGAGAAACACTGTTTTAATCATCTGACCCCAGGATTCTAAGCTTACTACTGCACTGATGACAGCCAGACAAATCTAACAATGAAAATTCAGAACTGAAACTGTTGCAGGAGACAGAAAGATATAGTAGCAAGAACAAGATTTTTGAGTCATAAAACTGGTATTCAAATTCTAGTTCTATGTTACATATTAGTTGACCTTTAGGAAGTCATTTGTGTTGTTCTATGTCTTACTTTCCTCATTTTCAAAACAGGTAGAAAACTGATACCTACTTCAACATTGTGTCTATAAAGTCAAATACAATAATGGATATAAAGGCACTTTTTAAATTGTGACTGTACACTCCCAAGATATGCTGCCAGAATTTATGTGTTCAGAGACAATAGAACTAGAATAATTACCTTGAACCTTTTCACCAATGAAACCTATTAATTTGTTGAAAAAATATTTTCCCTGTAAAAGAAAATCTATCAAAATATTTTGAATAGTAGCTGAAAGCCAAAATGGTATATATAATTTAGAACATGAGAAAGCTAAGCAGAGGTTACTAATGAAATGATTAGTCAATAGTAAGTTTTTCAAAAAGCATTTTGAGATGAATTTTTATAGAAATATTTCTTTATGAAACATTATTGGATACAAAAAACTTACAAAGATCAGGATAAAGATGAAATAATTTTTAAAAAATAGCTGAATTTCCATCTTAGTCTTGATCAGAACAAAATAATTATTTTCTGCTATATAGCTTAATGAATCAGCCATACTAGCTGGATATTATAAGATTGAAGAGTTGACAAAATAGCAGAGATCTCTGCATCCCCAGTAAAGTATCTTTTCCACAAGTAAATTAGGAGCAAGAGAGTAATTTTGGGAAAATTATTACACTAAAAGGACAGTATTTGGAATAAATGAGCATGTATAAAATGGTGGGTCAGTTAAGAGTAACTTGTTAGAACTGATTCTATCCACAGGGACCAATTAAGCAAACAAAAAAATCAACACAACCAAAACAAGAATGAAATCCCACAAAAATCATGTTTACCAATATATTCTAAATGAAGACAAAAGTAACACTGTCTAATTACCACAAATTGATATCTCAAAACTGCCTCTATAGTTCTCTCTCTTATTTTGAAAAGTGTAATGTGCAGAAGGTTTTTTAAAATTATTTATTTATTTACCTTAGAGAGAGAGAGAGAGAGAGTGAGAGTGAGCGAGCATGAGCAGAGGAGGGGCAGAGAGAAAGGGAGACACAGAATCTGAAGCACACTGTAGGCTTTGAGCTGTCAGCAGAGCTTGATGTGGGGCTGAACTTGTGAATTATGAGATCATGACCTGAGCTAAAGTCAGGCACTTAGCCAACTGAGCCACCCAGGTGCCCCAAAGAAAGCTTTTTTTTTTTTTAATGAATGGACTCATTTATTATTGTTTTCATTTAAAATATTTTATTTCGGAGAAAGCCACACTTGAGTTGAGCTCCAGCGCATCCACGAGGTTCTTTGAGTCTGATCCCAAGTGCATCTGCAATTCAAAACGTCACACTTGTCCCCCAAACTAAGCCCTCCAACTCCAGTAATCCCTGAGTCTTCTTTGAATGGACATAAGAAGGGAGTGAGTTGGTCAAATTGTCTTAGAATTATTTCCAGATATCACCCCAAACTGAAGAAAATTTTCCTGCATTGGGTAGAGGAAAAAAAAAATCACTGGACCCACCTCTGGGAAACCTCTTCCTTTCAAAGCATGACCTACCTTTCCGTCAAATTATTAAGAAAGTTATGATTCAGGGTGGAGACTTCTAAAATCAAAATTGGACAGGTGGGAAAAGTATTTATGGTGAAAATTTTAAAGATGGAAATTTCTATTATAAGCATGATCAAGAAGGTTACTTTTTGTTTTTATTTAAATTCCAATTAGTTAACATATAGTGTGATATTAGTTTCTGTAGTAGAATTTTGTGATTAATCACTTTCAACACCCAGTACTCACCACAATTTCTCTCCTTAATACCCGTCCCCCATATAACCCATTCCTCTACCCACCTCCCTTCCAGTAGCCCTGAGTTTGTTCTCTGTAGTTAAGAGTCTGTTTTATAGTTTGGATGTCTTTTTTACCCCCAATGTTCATCTGTTTCATTTCTTAAATTCCACATATGAGTGAAATCACGCTATTTGTCTGTCTCTTACTGAATAATTTCTCTTAGCATATTACTCAGCCATAAAAAATAATGGAATCTTACCTTTTGCAAGGATTTGGATGTGGATAGATATATAGATATAGATATAGATATAGATATAGATATAGATATATAGATATAGATATATAGATATATATTCACATATTCTTTATTCCTCAGTTGATGGACTGGTGTGCTCTTTCCATAATTTGACTGTGATAATGCTGCTATAAACATCTGGGTGCATGCATCCCTTTCAATCAGTATTTTTGTATCCTTTGGGTAAATATCTACCCAATATGATCCAATGGCTGGATCATAGTGTTGTTCTATTTTTAACTTTCTGAGGAATTTCCATACTGTTTTCTAGAGTACCTGCACCAGTTTACATTCCCACCAATAGTGTAAGATGTTCCTCTTTGTCTACATCCTCACCAACACCTGTTGTTTCCTGTGTTGTGAATTGTAGCCATTTTGACAGGTGTGAGTTGATGTCTTATTGTAGTTTTGATTTGCATTTCCCTGATGATGAGTGATACTTAGCATCTTTTCAGGTGTCTCTTAGCTATCGGTAAGTCTTCTTTGGAAAAATGTCTGTGCATTCTGCCCATTTTCTAACTGTATTATTTGTTTCTTGAGTGTTGGGTTTAATAAGTCATTTATAGATTTAGATACTAATCCTTTATCAGATATGTCATTTTCAAAAACTTCTCCCATTCCTTAGCTTGACTTTTAAAGCTTTTTTGATTGTTTCCTTCACTGCACAGAAGCATTTTATCTTGATGAAGTGCCAATAGTTTATTTTTTCTTTTGTTTCCCTTGCCACAGGAGACATATCTAGTAAGAAGTTGTTATGGCCAATGTTAAAGAGGCTCCTGCTTGTGTTCTCCTCTACTATTTTGATGGTTTTCTATCTCCAGTTTAAGCCTTTCATCCATTTTGAGTTTATTTTTGTGTATGGTGTAAAAAAAGTGGTCCATTTTAATTATTTTGCATGTTGTTGTCCAGTGTTCTCAACACTATTTCTTGAAAAGACTGTTTTTTCCATTGGATATTCTTTCCTGCTTTGTCAAAGATTTGTTGACCATATAGTTGTGGGTTAATTTCTGGGTTTTCTATTCTGTTCCAATGATCTATGTGTCCAACTCCAGCTATGCTTTTCTTTTTCAAGATTGCTTTGGAGTGTTAAAAGTCTGCAGGCTTGACTGGGGTAGAGTCTAAGGTGCACTGCGCTGCTCCAGGCAGGCAAACAACCCAAAGGCAGACAACATGATAACAATGATCTGAAAAATGCCTGGGATAGATAAGGGGAAATTATTCCCTCTTTCTGGAAGTGCTTCCTTGAGACCAGTAAGCACTGAGTTCCCTCTCCAGGAACAAAGGTGCTAGCTGGTGTTAGTTCTCTCCCCTGCCTCTCAGCATAAGCCAACTTCAGTAAACAGCACAGCACCAACACTGGATGCCTAACCTGGTTACACCAAGTACTACTACCCTGTGCTCTGCTAGTACCAGCAGAAACTTCCACACAATGTTTACTGACCATAGAGTTCTGCAAGGCTGCAGTTCTAGTGGAAGTAGCGTCAGGTCTCATTTAACAATCTGGCTAAAACTTGCCACACTCTGGCCAAGTTCCAAATATTGTATTAGTTTAAGGTGTACAACATAATGATTTGGTAGATCGATAGGTAGACAAATAGCAAAATAAATACCGAAATAAGTTTAGTTAACATCCATCACCACACATAGTTAAAATATTTTTTTTTAATATATGAGAACTTTGGAGATTTACTCTCTTAGGATCTTTCAAATACAAAATATAGTAAACTACAGTGTGCATGCTGTATATTACATTCCAAAACTATATCTTATAAGTGGAAGTTTGTACCATTAGACCACCTTCATCCATTTCACCCACCTCACCCTTTTCTCTCAATTTTTCATATGTAAACTTCAGAAATTTAAAATTAATACTTGATAAAAGTGCAACTTATTAATTTGGAAGGATAAAATAAGAGGAAGTTATATTGTGTCACCTCAATCAACAATGTTGGAAAAACCAGACAGCTACATACAGATGAATGAAACTAGACCTCTCTCTTATACATACACAAAAATCGACCAAAAATGTATTAAAAGACTTGCATGTAAGATCAGAAACAATAAAACTCCTAGAAGAAATTAAAAAAAAAGTTCCATGACATCAATCTTGGAAAGGATTTTTTTTAATTGACACTAAAAACAAAGGCAACAAAAACAAAAATAAATAAGTGGGACTATATCAAACTAAACACCTTTATATGTAGGCAATCTACAGAATCAGACAAAATTTGCAAATATAAGGAGTCGATATCCAAAATATATAAAAAAATCATACAACTTAATAGAAAAATCCATTCAGAATTAAATATGGGCAGAGGAACTGAAGATACACTTTTCCAAAGAAGAAATAAAAATGGCCAATAGGTACACATAAAAATGCTCAACATTACTAAACATCAGATAAATGCAAATCCAATTCACAATGAGATACCGCCTCACATTTGTTAGAATGACTATTATCAAAATAACAAGAATTAGCAAATATTGGAGAGGATGTGGAGAAAAATGAACCATTTTTTACTGTTGGTGGAAATGTAAACTGGTATAGCCACTATGGAAAACTATGGAGGTTTCTCAAAATATTGAAAATAGAATTACTACATGATTCAGCATCTCTACTCCTGGGTACTTAGCTAGAGGAAATAAAACAACTATATTGAAAAAATAACTCTACCACCTTGTTTATTGTAACATTATTTACAATAACCAAGACGTGGAAATAACCTGAGTATCCATCAACAGATGAGTGGATAAAGAAAATTATATATATATATATATATATATGCGTGTGTGTGTATATATATACTTACACTATATATACTATAATATATATACATATTATGCACATATATTACAATATATACATATAAATATATATTACACATTACAATATATACATATAAATATAAATAAATACATATATATATTACACAGCCTTAAAAAAGGATGAAATATTGCCATTTGTGACAACATACATGGATCTGAAGTGTATTATGCTAAGTAAAACAAGTCAGATTAAGAAAAAAAAAATACTATATGATTTTTCTCATATGTGGAAGCTAAAAAAATGAAATGAATAAACAAACACAAAGCAGAATCAGAACTATAAATACAGAGACCAAACTGATGATTGCCATACAGGAGAAGCCTTGGGTAGGGGTAGGAAAAATGTGTGAAGGAGAGTGGAAGATACAGACTTCCATTATTAAATGAATAAGTCAAGGAAATAAAAGGCACAGAATAAATACAGTCAATGTAAATTTTTAAAATATTTTTTATTGTTTATTATTTTTGAGAGAGAGAGAGATTGAGAGACTGAGAACAAGCAGGGAAGGGTCAGAGAGAGAGGGAGACACAGAATTGGAAGTAGGCTCCAGACTCTGAGCGTTCAGGACAGAGCCTGATGTGGGGCTAAAATTCACAGACCGCAAGATCATGACCTGAGCTGTAGTTGGCCGCCCAAGTGACTGAGGCACCCAGGCGCCCAATGTAAGTTTAATAGTGTTGTATGGTGACAGATGGTGACTAAATTCCGAGTGAGCATAGCATAACATATAGAGTAGTTGAATCACTATGTTTTACACCTGAAACTAATGTAACATTATGTGTCAGATATAACCAAATAAAAAAATTTTAAAAGGGAAAATATGACGTATATCATACATTATATATATTACATATACTATATATTCCATTGTATGTATTATTCAGTTGTATATTATGTATGATATGTATAACACATAATGTAGAAGGAATATTATTCAACCACAATAAAGAAATAAATCTTGTCATTTGCCACAACATAAATGGACCTTGAGGCCACTATGCTAAGTGAAATAAGTCAGACAAAGACAAATGCTGTATGAACTCACTTAAATATGGAATCTAAAACAAAAACAAAATTTCAAATTCATGGACACAGAGAATAAATTGGTGGTTGCCAGAGGTAGGCAGAGGGATATGGGTGAAGGTGGTCAAAAAATAGAAACTTCCATTTTTAAGACAGATAGGTTCTGAGGATTTAATGTGATGACAGTAAAAAAATTGTATTGTATATTTGAGAGTTCCTAAGAGAACATATCTTGAAAGTTCTCATCACAAAAAAAATGTAGCTATGTGTGTTGATGGATATTAACTAAATTCATTGTGGTCATTATTTTGAAAAATATACATATATTAAATCATTACACTGCACACCTAAAGCTAATACAAATGTTATATATCAATTATATCTCAATTTTTTTAAAAAAGTAAATCAGGGAGGAAAACATTTCTTTAGCACCCCTTTCATATGTTCACTAATTTTCATAGTGTTAAGAATAAAATCTAATAAACAATAATTTACTCCATGACAGGAAGAAACCCAGGATTTGTAGGCTTTGAAGTTTATACAATTCAGGTTGTGTCTTTTTAAGGAAAATAATCCAAAATTATAAACACAAACTTTCTAGGTTGTCTCTTAGGTTTTGTAAAAGACCCAAGGAAACAAAGCTCCTTAAGGTTTATGTTTCATTAGCTATACTATAAGCCACTACTACAAAAGGTATTAGGGATATCATAAAAACAAAGAAGTACTTGGTAAAAGTGCAATTTATTAGTTTAGTTTGAAAGGGCACACTACGAAGAAGTCATGTTGTTTCTGTTAGAAGAAATATGTTTTATTATACAGTGTAGACAACAGACAGCCAGTGCTGAGAATATCCCATAAAGGATTTGGATGGAATAAAATTCATAGACTGTTTCCATGAAACATACTTATTAACACCAAGTGTTCCTCAGAGATTTGACATTTTCCAATTTAGAAATGTCTTATAGGTTCAATTTTACTCATAGATAAAAATAAAAGTGTTCCTATTAATTTTAATGGTTATTATCAACAGTCACACATTCTGGCTATCTTATAACTTGGAATTGGAAAGTTAGAAGTAAACCATTTTGAGTATTTTTTTGAGAGAGAGCAAGAAAGAGTGCATGTGTACTCACGCATAAGTGGGGGAGGGGCAGAGGAAGAGGGAGAAAATCTCAAGTAGTCTCTTTACTGTCAGCACAGAGCTCCATGTGAGGCTCTATCTCACAAATCAAACCACAAGATCATAACCTAAGCTGAAATCAAGAGTCTGACTCACCCCACCGCAAGATCATGACCTGAGCAAGGTACCCAGGTACCCTGGCATTTTGAGTATTTTAATAAAGAAGTAGAAAACTAAAAATAAAATTAAATAAAATAAAATTTCCATTTTTATCTTTCTTTTTTATTTTGAAATGTATGTTTTATTTGTTTCATTGATATTTTATTAGACAGAATCATTTTTACCTAAATAAAAGTAATTTTTGCTTTAAAAAAATAGTAATAACAATACTACTAATAATCATATATATATATATATATATATAGTTATTGGGATTTGTTATGTGTCAGGCATTCTTCTAAGAATTTTGCTTTGATTAATTTATATAATTTTCACAGTAATCTTATAAGGAAGGTACTATCCCCATTTTTTGCATGATGAAACTAAGGTACAAAGACTTTCAAAAATTTTCCTGTGGTCACATAAACAACCTGCAAGTAGACATAGCCATAATTCGAAGTCATATCTTCTAGCGCCAGGGTGTCTTCACATTGACATTATGTAACATAATATTATTCTATACAGAAAACATTTTAATACTTTTAGCATATTAATAGTTTTATGAATACAGTAGTCTTATTATAAATTTCCACCTTGAAAAGTTGGTAATTCATCTATACACATTTCTTTTGTCAGGAATCGTATTTTTTTCAATATTTGAAAAGGTTTAAACCAACACATCATTCCAGATTTTCCAGATTTAAAATATATAATAATTTGGCTTAAGTGGCTGAACTCTAACCACCTTGTAAATTACTGTGCTATAAGACAAATATTATTGCGTGAAACCAGAAAGACAAGTATAGACTTTGGCAGTTTTAAATTTGAAAAAAATAATATTTTGTTTTGATTGCTTTTCAGTACATTTAAATTAGGAGCAAAATATTGATCACTAACTCAACTGAAAATTTCCCCAAGATCTTATAGTGGAGCAAAAAACATAGAATGCATGTTTTTCTTTCTCTATATATTTTTTTAATTTTTTTTAACCTTTATTTTTGAGACAGAGAGAGACAGAATATGAATGGGGGAGGGACAGAGAGAGAGGGAGACACAGAATGGGAAGCAGGCTCCAGGCTCTGAGCCATCAGCCCAGAGCCCGATGCAGGGCTCGAACTCAGGGACTGCGAGATCGTGACCTGAGCTGAAGTCGGACGCTTAACTGACTGAGCCACCTAGGCGCCCCTTTCTTTATCTATATTAAGTAAATTATTATTTATGACAAATACTGAAAAGATTTAATTCATTGTTATCAGTATGCACAAGGCCTTTTAATCTTGGGTTAGAAAATTATTTCCAGCTAGTAGTAAGTTATTGCTGCCTATTTATATCCCAGTGAAAGCTATTTACCATTAGTTTTATAGACATAACACATTTACCCCAAGTGATCAATAGAATATTCAGGCAGCCTTGAATATCTCCATATATGGAAAAGCACTGAAAAATATTTTGTTATGCCAAGTTCTTTCGAGAATTTGCTAGATGATGAATATATGGACAAGAAGGTTAGAGGCCAAAGTGTTTGGATAATTATAAAGTATACATGTTATCATTGAAAAAACAGGAGAATATTTTTAAAAATCAATGGAAAACAGAATGTTGTATAAATATACAATGGAATATTACTCAGCAATCAAAAAGAAGGAAATTTTGCCATTTGCAATGATGTGGATGGAGCTAGAATGTATTGTGTTAAACTAAATAAATCAATGACAAACAAATACAATAGGATTTCACTCATACATAAAATTTAAGAAAGAAGACAGATTAACAAATGGGACAGGGGGATAAGAGAAGAGAGGGAAATAAACCACAAGAGACTCTTAATGGTAGAGAACAAACTATGGGTTGACAGAGGGAGGTAGGTGGGACACATGCTAAATGGATGATGGTGCTAAGGAGGGCACTTGTGATGAGCACTGGGTGTTGTATGTAAGTGATGAATCACTGAAATCTACTCTTTAAACCAATATTGTATTGTATATTAGCTAACTAAAATTTAAATTAAGAAAAAAAAGAATGTTATGTTCTCCAATGTCTATCCTTTTAAAGCAGCTTTTGGAACTATAAATAAAAAAATAACAAGTTATATTAGTCAATACAACTATAGGTGACTTTGTGTCCACATCACAAATTACACTAATTAGTTACTCAGATTATCCAAAGACAGAATGAGCCATGGAAATGAAACTCTTTTTTTATTTTTTATTTACTTATTTTTAAATTTTTAACTTTTAGTTATTATTGAGAGAGAGAGACAGAGAGAGACAGAGAGACAGAACATGAGCAGGCAAGGGGCAGAGAGAGGGGGAGACACGGAATCCGAAGCGGTTCCAGGCTCTGAGCTGTCAGCACAGAGCCCGATGAGGGTCTTAAACTCACAAACTGTGAGATCATAACCTGAGCCAAAGTCCGTTGCTCAACCAACTGAGACACCCCGGCGCCCCTCTTTTTTTAATTTTTTTAGAATTAATTTCTTCAAATGCGGATTGAACCCCACCACCAGAGCCCCAAAACTGTACTCTGCAGATACACAAGTACAATAACTAATCTAGACCAGCCAGAAGTCTCCACCACTGTGCTCATGCTGAGGGCTAGCCAATCTAGCTGTGCATTTGTATGCCATCAATCTGACACCAGAATCAGCCTGAACTGGAGAGTGCATACCCAGAGGAAGAATTAGCATTTACAGGAGAGCACACAGACATTCACTTCTCCCACAGCTGCCAATGGGTCTGCTCCTCCCCCCACTTGTGCTCTCTCGCTCTCTCGCTCCCTCGCCCTCTCTCTCTCATTTGACTTTTTACAGAGATTACATTGTTGAATTAAATGGGAAGACAGCTACAATTATTTTTTAATACTTTTCTTGATGGCTTTTTTAATGTCTCAACTAGGTTAGGCTACATTTTCCCAGTACCCAATCAAATTAATGTTAATGTTGCTGTAAAAGTATTTTGCAGATGTAGGTAAAGCAGTTAATCAGTTGACTTTAACTAAGGAAGATTAAACTTGAATATTATGGGTAGCTCAAATCAATCATTTAAAGGTACTTAAAATCAAGGCTGAGAATCCCCCTCTGCAAAAGAGATAAAATTTTTGCTGTGTAGAGATAGCTTTGGACTGTGCCCATGGGTTCTAGCTTACCCGTGATATTTCTTTTCTCATGTTTTGTGCTATGGAATATGGTATCTTAGCCAGCTCACATAATACTTAATTCATCGTGTAAATCTCTTAATGGATAGATAGATAGATAGATAGATGGATATAAGATATAGATAGATACAAATATTTTACTTGCTCTGCCTTTCTTGTTGAATCCTAAGAAATACAGATTTTGATACTGGAAGTATAGTGTTGCTCTAACAAATACATTAAAAATGTAAAAATGGCTGTGGAATTGGGTAATGAGCAGAGGCTAAAAGAGTTTTGAGGAGCATGGTATAAAAACTTTAGATTGCCTTGAACATACTGTTAAATATGTTAAATAAAGCATTATTTACCTTAATCAAATTATGGAAGCAGCCCAAGTATCCATAAGTAAATGAATGGATAAAGAAGGTGCAGAACATTTACACAATGGAATATTACTCAGACATAGAAAATAAAGTTTTGCCATTTGTGACCACATGGATGGGCCTATAGAGCATTATGCTAAGTGAAATAAGACAGAGAAATACAAATATAATATGATTCCAATGATAAATGGAATCTAAGAAATGAATAAACAAACAGAAGGCAGAATCAAAACAGTAAATACAGAGAAGAAACTGATGGTTGCCAGAGGGGAGAGGGTGGGAAATGGGAAAAATATGTGAAGGAAAAGGGAGATACAGGCCTCCAGTTATGGATGAATAAGTCATGGGAATAAAAAGCAGAGCATAAGGAATATAGGCAATGATACTGTAATAATGATGTAACGAGAAAGATGGTAATGGTATGTGTAGCAAACATAGCATAATGTGTAAACTTGTCAAATCACTAAGTTGTACATCTAAAACTAATTTAATATTGTTTGTCAACTATACTCAAATAAAAAAAAACAAGTTCCTTATATATTGGTTGATGGTTTCATTATTTTAAATGAACTGAATCAATATCCTTTTGTGAAAATTATGAGTTTTAATTTCTAATACTGTGTATATCAATATGTATATGCTATATAAACCAAAGCACTTTGAGGTCCTCAGTAACTTTAAGAGTGTAAAAGGGTTCCAAGACAAAAATTTTGAGAATGATTGGTGTAGACTATAAAAAGGGGTACTCAGGTTTTAATCGTAATTAGAATTTAACCAAATACACAAATCAAGTTGCCATTAGTGAATACTTGATAACTATTTGCATGTGCTAAATAACCCCACAAGAAGTTTTTAAAAGTTGTTAGATACAACTTTTTGTTGTATCTTTTTGTTGTTAGAAGCCAGCTTTTATAGTTTATTTCCTTCCTTCTCTCCTTCCTTCTCTCCTTCCTCCTCCCTTCCCTCCTTCCTTCCTCCTTTATTTTCTTCCTTCCCTCCTTCCTTCCCTCCCTCCTTCCTTCCTTCCTTCCTTCCTTTCTTTTTCTTTCTTTTTCAATTCTAAATTCCAACTTTAATTAGAGTCTTTTGCAAATGACTTGACAATACAGCTTTATTTATAATTGTGTGAGGCCTCTTATGTTAGAGACCTTTTGCATAAGGTATTTAAAAAAAACAAGATTCTTATAGTCACTGTAGAATTGTTAATGGGTTTTAAAATATCTTATAGTGTGTATGACAAACTCCATTTAAATCAATGAATTAGGGACTGCGTTTTCTCTGCAACAGTAAGTTTAGGGTCCACATAAGTTTAGAAGCATTGTATAAAAGCTAGAGATTTTGAGGTGCCTGGGTGGCATAGTTGCTTGAGCGTCCAACTTCAGCTCAGGTCATGATCTCACAGTTTGTGAGTTCGAGCCCCATGTTAGTCTCTGCGCTGACAGCTCAGAGCCTGGAGCCTGCTTCATATTCTGTGTGTCTCTCTCTCTCTGCCCCTCCCATGCTCATTCTCTCTCTCTCTCAAAATAAATAAGCATTTAATTTTTTTTAAAGCTAGAGATTTTGTTTATGTTTGCTTCCTACTTCTCTCAGTAATGGCATGAGTTATTTTTTTGTTTGTTTTTGCTTTTTGGGGGGGGGACAATTTTTAAAGTATTTTAATTCAACATAATTCACACAGTGTTATATTAGTTTTAGGTGTGCAATATAATAATTCAAATGTCCCTACATTACCCACGGCACATCACAAGTGCACTCCTTAATCCCCATCACCTATTTAACATATTCCTCCACCCACTTCTCCTCTGATAACTATCAGTTTGTTATCTATAATTAAGAGTCTGTTTGATTTGGCTCTCTCTCCTGTATTTTTCCCCTTTGCTCATTTGTTTTCTTTCACTCATTTGTTTATGAGTAAAATTGTATTTGTCTTTCTCTGACTTACTTCCTTAGCATAATACTAGCTCCATCTATGTCTTCCAAATGGCAAGCTTTCATTGTTTTCTTATGACTGAGTAATATTCCATTGTATACATATTCCAATTCTTCTTTATCCTTTTATCTATTCATGGACACTTGGGCTGTTTCCGTAATATGGCTATGATGACAATGCTGCTATAAACATAAGAGTGCATGCATCCCTTTGAATTAGTATTTTAGTATTATTTGGGTAAATACCCACAGGTGCGATTGCTGAATCTTAGGATAGTTCTATTTTTAATTTTTTTTTTCAGAAACCTTACTTTTTTTTCCACAGTGTCTTCCCCAGTTTACAATCCCATCAACAGTTCATGAATTTTTCTTTTTCTCCACATCTGCACCAACACCTCTTGTTTCTTGTGGTTTTGATTTTATCCATTCTGGAAGATGTGAGGTGGTATCTTTTTTTTTTTAATATGAAATTTATTGTCAATTGGTTTCCATACAACACCCAGTGCTCATCCCAAAAGGTGCCTTCTCAATACCCATCACCCACCCCCATCAACCCTGTTTGTTCTCAGTTTTGAAGAGTCTCTTATGCTTTGGCTCTCTCCCTTTCTAACTTCTTTTATTTTCTTCCCCTCTCCCATGGACTACTGTTAACTTTCTCAGGATCCACATAAGAGTAAAAACATATGGTATTTGTCTTTCTCTGTATGACTTATTTCACTTAGCATAACACTCTCCAGTTCCATCCATGCTGCTACAAAAGGCCGTATTTCATTCTTTCTCATTGCTACGCAGTACTCCATTGTGTATATAAACCACAATTTCTTTATCCGTTCATCAGTTGATGGACATTTAGGCTCTTTCCATAATTTGGCTATTGTTGAGAGTGCTGCTATAAACATTGGGGTACAAGTGTCCCTATGTATCAGCACTCCTAAATCCCTTGGGTAAATTCCTAGCAGTGCTAAAGCTGGGTCATAGGGTAGGTCTATTTTTAATTTTTTGAGGAAACTCCACACTGTTTTCCAGAGTGGCTGCACCAGTTTGCATTCGCACCAACAGTGCAGGAGGGTTCCTGTTTCTCTACATCCTCTCCAGCATCTGTAGTCTCCTGATTTGTTCATTTTAGCCAATCTGACCAGTGTGAGGTGATATCTGAGTGTGGTTTTGATTTGTATTTCCCTGATGAGGAGCGATGTTGAGCACCTTTTCATGTGCCTGCTGGCCATCTGGATGTCTTCTTTAGAGAAGCTTCTATTCATGTATTCCTCCCATTTCTTCCATGGATTATTGGTTTTTCAGGTGTGGAGTTTGGTGAGCTCTTTATAGATTTTGGATACTACCCCTTTGTCCGATATGTCATTTGCAAATATCTTTTCTGATTCCGTCTGTTCCCTTTTAGTTTTGTTTTACAGTGCAGAAGCTTTTTATCTTCATGAGGTCCCAATAGTTCATTTTTGCTTTTAATTCCCTTGCCTTTGTGAATGTGTTGAGTAAGAAATTCCTGTGGCTGAGGTCAGGAGGTTTTTTCCTGCTTTCTCCTCTAGAGTTTTGATGGTTTCCTGTCTCACATTCAGGTCCTTTATCCATTTTGAGTTTGTTTTTTGTGAATGGTGTAGGAAAGTGGTCTAATTTTATCCTTCTGCATGTTGCTGTCCAGGTCTCCCAGCACCATTTGTTAGAGACTGTCTTTTTCCATTGGGTGTTCTTTCCTGCTTTGTCAAAGATTAGTTGGCCATACGTTTGTGGGTCCAATTCTGGAGTCTCTACTCTATTCCTTTCGTCTATGTGTCTGTTTTTGTGACAATACCATGCTGTCTTGATGATGACAGCTTTGTAGTAGAGGCTAAAGTCTCAGATTGTGATGCCTCCTGCTTTGGTCTTCTTCTTCAAAATTACTTAGGCTATTCGGGGCCTTTTGTGGTTCCATATGAATTTTAGGATTGCTTGTTCTAGTTTCGAGAAGAATGCTGGTGCAATTTTGATTGGGATTGCATTGAATGTGTAGATAGCTTTGGGTAGGATTGACATATTAACAATATTTATTCTTCCAATCCATGAGCATGGAATGTTTTCCCATTTCTTTATATCTTCTTCAATTTCCTTCATAAGCTTTCTATAGTTTTCAGCATACATATCTTTTACATCTTTGGTTGGGTTTATTCCTAGGTATTTTATGATTCTTCGTGCAATTGTGAGTGGGATCAGTTTCTTCATGTGTATTTCTGTTGCTTCATTATTAGTGTATAAGAATGCAAGTGATTTCTGTACACTGATTTTGTATCCTGCGACTTTGCTGAATTCGTGTATCAGTTCTAGCAGACTTTTGGTGGAGTCTAAGGATTTTCCATTTATAATATCATGTCATCCGCAAAAAGTGAAAGCTGAACTTCATCTTTGCCAATTTTGATGCCTTTGGTTTCCTTTTGTTGTCTGATTGCTGATTCTAGAACTTCCAACACTATGTTAAACAGCGGTGAGAGTGCACATTCCTGTCGTGTTGCTGATATCAGAGAGAAAGCTCTCAGTTTTTCCCCATTGAGGATGATATTAGCTGTGGGCTTTTCATAAATGGCTTTTATGATGTTTAAGTATGTTCCTTCTATCGTGACTTTCTCGAGGGTTTTAAGAAATGATGCTGAATTTTGTCAAATGCTTTATCTGCATCGATTGACAGGATCATATAATTCTTATCTTTTCTTTTCTTAATGTGATGTATCACATTGATTGATTTGCGAATGTTGAACCATCCCTGCATTCCAGGAATGAATCCCACTTGATTATGGTGAATAATTCTTTTCATATGCTGTTGAATTCGATTTGCTAGTATCTTATTGAGAATTTTTGTATCCATATTCATCAGGGTTATTGGCCTGTAGTTCTCTTTTTTTACTGGGTCTGTGTCTGGTTTAGGAATCAAAGTAATGCTGGCTTCATAGAATGAGTCTGGAAGTTTTTCTTCCCTTTCTATTTTTTGGAACAGCTTGAGAAGGATAGACATTATCTCTGCTTTAAATGTCTGGTAGAACTCCCCTGGGAAGCCATCTGGTCCTGGACTCTTATTTTTTGGGAGATTTTTGATAACTGATTCAATTTCTTCCCTGTTTATGGGTCTGTTCAAGTTTTCTATGTCTTCCTGTTTGAGTTTTGGAAGTGTGTGGGTGCTTAGGGTTTGGCCATTTGTTCCAGGTTGTCCAGTTTGTTGGCATAAAATCTTTCATAGTATTCCCTGATAATTGCTTATATTTCTGAGGGATTGGTTGTCATAATTCCATTTTCACTCATGATTTTATCTATTTGGGTCATCTCCCTTTTCTTTTTGAGAAGCCTGGCAGGAGGATTGCAAACTTTGTTTATTTTTTTCAAATAAGAACTCTTGGTTTCATTGATCTGATGTACAGTTTTTTTTAGATTCTCTATTTCTGCTCAATCTTTATTATTCTCTTCTTCTGCTGGGTTTGGTGTGTCTTTGCTGTTCTGCTTCTATTTCCTTTAGGTGTGCTGTTAGATTTTGTATTTGGGATTTTTCTTGTTTCTTGAGGTAGGCCTGGATTGCAATGTGTTTTCCTCTCAGGACTTCCTTTGCTGCATCCCAAAACGTTTGGATTGTTGTATTTTCATTTTCATTTGTTTCCATATATTTCTTAATTTCTTCTCTAATTTCCTGGTTGTCCCATTCATTCTTTAGTAGGTTGTGCTTTAACCTCCATGCTTTGGGAGGTTTTCCAGAATTTCTTGTGGTTGATTTCAAGCTTCATATCATTGTGGTCTGAAAGTATGCATGGTATGATCTCAATTCTTGTATACTTGTGAAGGGCTGTTTTGTGACCCAGTATGTGATCTATCTTGGAGAATGTTCCATGTGCACTCCAGAAGAAAGTGTATTCTATTGCTTTGGGATGCAGAGCTCTAAAAATATCTGTCAAGTCCATCTGATCTAATGTATTATTCAGGGCCCTGGTTTCTTTATTGATCCTGTGTCTAGATGATGTATACATTGTTGTAAGTGGTGTATTAAAGTCCCCTGCAATTACCACATTCTTATCAATAAGGTTGCTTATGATTGAGATTAATTGTTTTATATGTTTGGGGGCTCCCATATTCAGCGCATAGACATTTATAATTGTTAGCTCCTCCTGATAGATAGACCCTGAAATTATTATATAATGCCCTTCTTCATCTCTTTTTCCAGTCTTTAAAGTGTAGTTTGTCTTATATAAGTATGGCGTCTCCAGCTTTCTTTTGACTTCCAGTAGCATGATAGATAGTTCTCCATCCCCCGACTTTCAATCTGAAGGGGTCCTCAGGTCTAAAATGAGTCTCTTGTAGACAGCAAATAGATGGGTCTTTTTTTTATATCCATTATGATACCCTATGTCTTTTGGTTGGAAGATTTAGTCCATTTAAATTCTGTGTTATTATAGAAAGATATGGATTTAGAATCATTGTGACATCTGTAGGTTCATGCTTGTAGTGATGTCTCTGGTACCTTGTGTCACAGAATCCTCCTTAGGATCTCTTGTAGGGCTGGTTTAGTGGTGATGAATTCCTTCAGTTTTTGTTTGTTTGGGAAGAAATTTATCTCTCCTTCTACTCTAAATAACAGACTTGCTGGATAAAGGATTCTCAGCTAGCTGCATTTTTTTTTCTGTTCATCACATTGAAAATTTCTTGCCATTCCTTTCTGGCCTGCCAAGTCAGTAGAGAGATCCGTCATGAGTCTTATTGGTCTCCCTTTATATGTTAGAGCATGTTTATCCCTAGCTGCCATCAGAATTTTCCCCTTTTCCTTGTATTTTGCCAGTTTCACTATGATATGTCATGCAGAAGATTGATTCAAGTTATGTCTGAAGGGAGTTCTCTGTGCCTCTTGGATTTCAATGCCTTTTTCCTTCCCCAGATCAGGGAAATTCTCATTGATGATTTCTTCAAGTACCCCTTAGCACCTTTCCCTCTCTCTTCCTCCTCTGGAATCCCAATTATGCGTACATTATTAAGTTTATTTGTGTCACTTAGGTCTCTAATTCTCCCCTCATACTCCTGGATTTTTTTTTATCTTTTTCTCATACTCCTCTTTTTCCACAATTTTGTCTTCTAATTCACCTATTCTCTCCTCTGCCTCTTCAATCCAAGCTGTGGTCACCTCCATTTTATTTTGTAGCTCATTTACAGCATTTTTAGCTCCTCCTGACTGTTTCTTAGTCCCTTGATCTCTGTGGTAATAGATTCTCTGTTCTCCTCTATACTTTTTTCAAGCCCAGAAATTACTTTTATGACTATTATTTTAAATTCATTTTCTGTTACATTGCTTAAATCATTTTTGATCAGTCCGTAGCTGTCACT
The DNA here is from genome assembly GCF_023721935.1 of Panthera uncia. Taxonomy (NCBI): domain Eukaryota; kingdom Metazoa; phylum Chordata; class Mammalia; order Carnivora; family Felidae; genus Panthera; species Panthera uncia. Next base: position 72,249,503 of record NC_064817.1, on the reverse strand, counting down.
ACTTCCTGGAGTTTCTTTTGAGGAGAATTCCTCCATTTTGTCGTTTTGGATAGTCCCTGGAGTGGGGCAGAACTGCAGGGCTCTTTCTCTGTGCTCTGGAGTAACTTGTGTTGGTGGGTGGGGCCACAGTCAGACCTGATGTCTGCCCCCAGCTCACTGCTGGGGCCACAGTCAGACTGATGTATACCTTATCTTCCCCTGTTCCAGGGGCAGGACTCACTGTGGAGTGGTGTGGCCCCTGTCTGGGCTCCTTGCACACCGTCAGGCTTGTGGTGCTGCTTCTGTGGGATCTGGTGTATTAGCCGGTGTGGATCCGCAAGGATCTGTTAAATATACATAAATGTCTTTCTCTTTTTTGTGTGTCATCTTCAATATCTTTCATCAGTGTTTTATAGTTTCCAAAGCACAGGCCTTTCACCTCTTTGGTATAGTTTATTCCCTAAGTATCTGTTTATTTGTTGGTACAATTTTAAGTGGGAATGTTTCCTTAATGTCTCTTTAATCAGCATCATAATTATTGTATAGAGATGCAAGATTTCTTTTTATTGATTTTTTTTTCATCCTGGGACTGTACTCAATTCATGTATCAGTTCTAACAAATTTTGGTGGAGTCTTTTGTTTTATTTTGTTTTTATACATAGAATACCATGTCCTCTGCAAATAATGAAAGTTTTATTTCCTCCTTACTAATTTGTATGCTTTACATCTATTTGTTGTCTGATTGCTGTTGCTAGGACTTCCAGTAATATGTGGAATAATAGTGATGAGAGTGGACATCTTTGCCTTCTTCCTGAAAGTAAAGGAAAAGCTTAAGTTTTTCCCCATTAAAGATAATGATGGCTGAGTGTTCTTAATATATGGTGTTTGTTATGTTTAGGTATATTCCCTCTAAACCTACTTTGTTGAAGGTTTTTTATCATGAATCGACATTGTATTTTGTCATGTTCTTTTTCTGCATCAATTGAAGTGATCCTATGGTCCTTACCATTTATCTTATTATTGTGATATATCATGATGATTATTTTCTTAAAAATTGAATCACTCTTGCAACCCAGGAATAAATCCTTCTGGATCATGGTGAATACTTTTTCTTAATATATTGGTGATTGTGGTTATTTCCTATTTTGTTGATGATTTTTGTTTCCATATTCATCAGATATATTGGACTGTAGTTCTCTTTTTTTGTGGTTTCTTCATCTCATTTTGGTGTCAGGGTAATGCTGACTGTATAAAATGAATTTTGAATTTTTCCTTCCTTTTCTATTTTTTTTTTTAATTTTTTAACCTTTATTTATTTTTGAGACAGAGAGAGACAGAGCATGAATGGGGGAGGGTCAGAGAGAGAGGGAGACACAGAATCCGAAACAGGCTCCAGGCTCTGAGCCATCAGCACAGAGTCCTACGCGGGGCTTGAACTCACGAACTGCGAGATCATGACCTGAGCCGAAGTCGGACGCTTAACCGACTGAGCCACCCAGGCGCCCCAGTTCCTTTTCTATTTTTTTTATACTTTAAGAAGAATAGGCATTAACTCTTCTTAAATGTTTGGTTGAATTTTCCTGTAAAGCAATTTGGTCCTGGATTTTTGTTTGTTGGGAGTTTTTTGATTATTGATTCAGTTTCTGTTCTGGTCATCAGTCTGTTCAAATTTTCTTTTTCTTTCTGTCTCAGTATTGGCAGTTTATATGATTCTAGGAATTTATCCATTTCTCTCAGATTGTCCAATTTGTTGGCATATAGTTTTTCATAATATTCTCTTATAATTGTTTGCATTTTTGTTTTGTTGTTATTTTTCATTTCTAATTTGTGACTTCATTTAAGTCTTTTCTCACGTTTTCTTGATAAATCTCCATAAACATTTTTCCCTTTTATTGGTATTTTCAAAGAAGCAGATCCTGGTTTCATTAATTGTTCTATTGGCTTTTATTTTAGTTTCTATGTAATTTAAGTGTTTTTTTTTTAATCTTTGTTATTTCATGCTTTCTGTTCATTTGCATTGTTTGTTGGTCTTTTTCTAGTTCCTTTATTTTTAAGGGTTAGGTTGTTTATTTGAGATTTTTCTTGCTTCTTGAGGTAGTCCTGTATTACTATAAACTTCTTTCCTAGAACTGCTTTCACTGCATCCCAAAGGTTTTAGATCATTGTGTTTTCATTCTCATTTCTTTCCATGTAATTTTTTATTTCTTATTTTATTTCCTGGCTGTTCCATTCATTATTTATAAGCATGTCATTTAACTTCCATGTATTTGTGGACTTTCCAGATTTTTTTTTGTGATTAACTTCTAGTTTTGTAGTGTTGTGATCAGAAAAGATGCATGGCAAGACTTTGATCTTCTTGAATTTGTTGGGGTTTGTTTTGTGGCCTAATATGTAATCTATTCTGGAAAATTATCCATGTTTACTTGAAAAGAATGTGTATTCTGCTGTCTTAGAATGGAATGTTCTGAATATGTCTGTTAAATCTATTTAGTCCATTGTGTCATTCAAAGCCATTGTTTCCTTGTAGATTTTCTGATTACATGATGTAAAAGGATTGCTAACGTCTTCTACTATTATTGTATAATTTTCTATTTGTTCTCTTATGTTTGTTAATAACTGGTTTATGTATATGAATGCTCTCATGTTGGCATAAATATTCACAATTGTTTGATCTTCTTGTTGAATTGTCCCCTTTATAATTATATAGTGTCCTTTCTTCATTTCTTGTTACAGTGTTTGAAATAGTCTATTTTGTTCAATTTAAGTATTGATACTCTAGGTTTCTGTTGACATTCATTTGCATGATAGATGTTTCTCCATTGCCTCACTTTCATTCTGTCTTTATATCTGTAATGAGTCTCTTGTAGGCAGCATATAGATGGCTTTTTTAAAAATATATTCTGTCCCCTATGTCCTTTGAATCAAGCATTTGGACCATTTACATTCAAAGTAATTATTGATATATATGTATTTGTTGCCATTTTATTACTAATTTTGTGGTTGTTTCTGAAGATTTTTCTCTGGTACTTTCTCTTTTTTCTCTCTTTCATGGTTTTATTATTTTCTTTAGTGATATATTAAGATTCCTTTCTCTTTATTCTTTGCATATTAGTGGGTTTTGATATATAGTTAGATTTTTATATAACCTCTTCTGCACAAAGCAATCTGTATTAAGTTGAATGTTGTTTAAGTTTGAACACATTATTTAGTCCTTTCCTCCCTAGGTTTTAGGTATATATTGGTATATTTTATATCCTTTCATTTTGTGATTTATTTGACTGATTCATTTTCCCTGCTCTTGTGCTTCCTACTTTTATACTGTCACTTTTGGTCTCTTCTTTCCCCTAAAAAAGTCCTGTTTAAAATTCTGTATCTCTGTTTTAAGTGTCTCACTCATATCTTCCACTGTTTTCTGGAGTCCAATGAGATCCTGATAAGCATTGCTTTAAATTTTCCATCAGGATGTTAGTCATACCTATTTTGCTTACATCTCTGGCCATGGCCTTGTCTTGTTTTTGTTTTGTTTTTGTTTTTTTTTTTTTGTTTTTTGTTTTTTTTTTCCATTGGGATAAATGTTTCTGCTTCCTCATTTTGTCTGCCCCTCTCTATCTGTTTCTGTGTTGCAAGCAAGTCAGCTATGTGTTTTGCTTTTCATCAGAGTGATTTTATGAAGAAGGACTCCTTGGTGCTCTGCAGTACATTATCCCCTGTTCATCAGAACCTGGCACTTGAAGAAAGTATCCTACGTGTGTTGCTTATGCCCTACTGTTGTGTCTGAATCACTTTTCCTTTTAGCTAACTAGTCTTAACTGACCTTATGCCCATTATAGGTTGTGCTTGCTCTCTGTGGCATTAGTAGGACTCAGGCAGGTCAGCTCTGAGGAGGTGTGGCTGCTGGGGAACTTGGGAGTGAAGTGTAGGTGTTAGCAAAATTTGCACTGAGACACTAGTCCTATGCTTAATCCCTGAAAGTGCTGTGGTGGTGGGGGGCTGTGCACCTGTGTGGTTGGGGCATGAGGTTGGGTGTAATTTGTGGTGATTCTGGGTGTGGTCAGATCTGGTGGAGGATGGTAGCTTGGGATGCATGACTGGGCTGGGCACAGCCCTGAGATTTGGTGCAGCAAGGTTGCAGTGCACTTGGTGGCTGTGTGGGTTGCACCCATTGCTTTAACAAAATTTGCCCTGAACACAGGTTCAAGGCTAGCAGGCTTGGTATGGGTAAGTCCTTAGGAGAACTCATGGGTGTGGGACACTGCTAGAAGGTTAAGAAGTGTCTGTGTAGCCCTGCCTTCCACAGTTGGCCCTGTTTTTATGCTAAGGGACAGGGGAGGAAAATGGCTCCCTTATTTTTGGATAATTCCCCAACATGCTCCAAAATCAGTATGAACAGATCTGTCTCCTGTTTGTCACCAGTATTGTGTAAACTACTGTTTTTTATGTAGCCTCTCCATGCAGGCTACTGTCTCTTTAAGGGTGGCAATCCAGCTTTCACTCACCCTCTTGCTTTGCCCAGTACTGAGTCACCTTATTTTTATTTATTTTTTAATATGAAATTTATTGTCAAATTGGTTTCCATACACCACACAGTGCTCATCCCAAAGGTGCCGTCCTCAATACCCATCACCCATCCTCCCTTCCCTCCCACCCCCCATCAACCCACAGTTTGTTCTCAGTTTTTAAGAGTCTCTTATGCTTTGGCTGTCTTATGTGGATCCTGAGAAACTTAACAGAAGTCTGTGGTGGAGGGGGAGAAAAAACAAGAGATTAGAGTCACCTTACTTTTAAAGCTCTAGGCTCCATGTCCCACCAGTTATAGGAACTCACAGAATTTAGCCACTCTGGTTTTCAAAGACAAATTTTACGGGAATTAGTCTTCCCTGGGCATGCTGTCTGGTGAAAGGTTTCATTTTTCTGCACTTTCTACATGCACAGCTTTTTCCCTTTTGCAGGAAGCCTACCTCTGACATTCTGACCATCCAAAACTTTCAGATTCATCTTCTCTGTATTTACTTGTAGAGTTTGTTCTTCCACTCTTCAGATCACTCTCATATTTATTTACTTAGATATGGATGATAACTAGTTGTAAATGTGAGACAGGTTGAACTCAGGGTCCTCACATACTCTACCATCTTCCCCAGCTCCTCCTGGCATGAGTTCCAGCTTTTATCGTTTCTTTAAAATTTTCTTCTAGAGTGGAGGCACTGGTAAAATGTGAACATGAAATACACCCAGATATCTTGATTAAATGTATATAAATGAAAATGTAATTAGTGAATTCATGCATAAACAAAAGTTCCTCTTTACTTCATCCAGAGATTCTTGACTTTCAATTAATTCTTTTTTTGAATATCCCAATTCTGCTCATGCCAGTTGTATTCTTAGAAATTAGGAAGCACGGAGGTAAATTGAACTTTAGTCACTTGGTCTTTGTCTTTTTGGCCCATAATCTAAAGTTTACTTTCTAGAATGGTGGTTCTTGCATACCCTACTCTGAGAATCCAGTGCCAGATATAAGAATGAAATTCTTATAGGGAATATAAATGTTGACACAGTTTGCTGTTTTTGAAACCTGTAGTGTATTAATTTAAAATAATTTTGAGAAACTAAGTGTTGAAATCATGAAATACCATTTTTACTCTGATTTCTTTTCCTGACTCCTTATTTGCTCTTTTATCTGAGCTTCAAATGATGTGGGCAGCTTCTTAGTTCAGTCATTTGCAAGTGCTTTTTGGTGAATTTCTCTTTATTGTCTTTAGGTTCAAAAGTTTAAGCCACATTCAACTTGGTAATATGTTTACCAATGCATACTATTTCATGAGCACTTTCCAAGGAAAAGGAAATATTTAAATGTTCTCTGGTAGTCTTGGCAGTGTGACTGACTTACATGTGGAATTAAATTAATTTATGAATCATTTTGGTTAAAGAGTGGTGAACCTGAAAATTATTAGCAATGCAGATGATCTTTGTTATTGTCAATTTGTTTCTGGCTATTACTACAATATACAATAAAATACTTTCTTATCATAAATTATGAATGATCAGATTCTAATAGTTGAATAATTCAGTATGTATATCATTTCCTGTCTTCTTTACTCATTTCTGAACTTTTGGTTATATAACTATACCTTAATGCATTATTTGGTCAACATTTATAGGAACTAAAGGCCAAAATTGACACTTGCTCCTGTGTTCAATTCAGGCTATTAATGTGAATTCCCTTCATTCCTAAATGTAGCCAGGTCATATTATACAGATCATATTCATAATAAAGTAACATTTAACTTTCCTATTAATAATTAACATTTCATTTAAATTATCTATGGTAACTCTAATTCATATTCAATCATGAAATTCAGTAAGAATGCATTGTGAAGTAACGAAAATTGCTTTACACTCTTCTTCATTCCATTGACAAAAACCTTCTTTTTTTAATTTTTTTAACATTTATTTATTTTTGAGACAGAGAGAGACAGAGCATGAATGGGGGAGGGTCAGAGAGAGAGGGAGACACAGAATCCGAAACAGGCTCCAGGCTCTGAGCTGTCAGCACAGAGCCCGATGCGGGGTTTGAACTCACAGACCAGGAGATCATGACCTGAGCTGACGTTGGACGCTTAACCAACTGAGCCACCCAGGCGCCCCAACAAAAACCTTCTTAAGAACTATGGCAACCACGATTATTTCTTAAGGACTATATACTACAACACTCACTGTTTTCCTTGAGAAGATGATTTTAAACTTGTTGGGCTTAGCTTTCTAAGATGGTTTTATTTCATTCCTGATTATATAAAGTGGAATTTTCTGTTAGTTAACATGTACATAAATGCTTGTAAGTATTAACATGTATGCATATTTGCAAGTGTTATACACAGAAATCTTGAATTATATAATCTTAGTGAAATTTGTATTTCAAAATTAGTTTGCCTGGAGTTGACAATTTAATTTGTATCCCTATAAATATAAACACTTGAAAAGTGACCAGTTTATAAATCTTTTATTGTAGTTACTCTAGTTTGGGCTCATAATGAAGATGATTTTTATAAAGTATACTTCTCTATTATTAATCCTAACCAGTAATGAGTTATTTCAAAGTCTATTTGCAGATTAGGAAAATGTATTATAGGTGTGAAATTATGATATTTACTATGCTTAGTGTTTTATAGATTCACAATAAGCATATATTCTCATCAGTTCAAGTTTATAGAAAAGTTGAGGTTAGAAGAAAAAAAAACATTTTCATAGTCTAATATACCAGAAGGCAGAATTGAGTCCTTTGGTTTAATTAAAGCAATAATTAATGAACAATAGATTTTCTATGCTACATTATTTGACTGGTCAGCTTAATTATGTAGGAAATTATATCTTTTATGGTCACACAGTTTGGTTTTGCTTAAACAATGACATATTCTGTTTTCGAAAGGTTTATTTTCTTGTCTTGAATAGTTTGGATTAAGACAACATTAGGCTGAATAATCTTGACAGAAATGTATACTTTCCCTCCGTTTTGTGTGTGGTTTCTTCTCGATGGCAGCGTTTCCTCCATAGTGGAAAGAGCTCAGATTTTGAGTCCAACAAGCATAAGTTTGAATCCTATTTTTTTTTTTTTTAGTTCATGCATTTATTTATTCAGTGTGTATTATTGGAGCCAGGCATTGCCCTATGTATTCCAGAGAGAGTGAAGAGGAATAGAATCATGTCTTGTTTTCTTGGGTTTTACAGTTTATTGAAGTAGAAAAAAAGCAATCAATTAAAATATTAAGGATTTAGATTATGCCATTCAAGACACTGTGCTGTTAATATGCATGCCAGATTTTTGGTGGGGGGTGGATTTTCTCAAGATGAGGGGGAAGGCAGTAAGTTTGGGCAAAGAAATGAGATAAAGTGTCAAGAAAGATCTCAGACAGTCCCTCTGAGCACTCTAGAGCTGAAGCAACCTTGAAAGTTGTATTGTCTTGAGACAAGGATCCTGTGCCTTTATAAACTTGCATTTACCAGTCACTGGATGTGAAATACTTCCAGAAATGGAGTGTGGTCTTAAGGTATGGGCTCTTTCTCTCTTGGGTAATTCTGGAAAGACTCAGCTTAGAGCCATAAACTATCAATATTTTGAAGCAGCTAGAGGAATAAGTGTCTCAATTTTGAAGGAGAGCTAGGACATTCAACACAACATCTGTGACCCATCGTGGTAGGTGCTTTAGTAGGGGCTGTGCAAGTATACTCTAAGACCACACATTATTTAACCCAGATTGAGGAAAGTCAAGGAATTTTCCCAAAAAAAACAATAACCTTTAAAATAAAATCTGTAGAATGAAGAGTTTAGTGAATGGATTTCAGCAGCTATGCATTGATTGGTAATTTCAAATGCAAATGGTGAAGATAAAAGAGAACACTGAGTACTGAGAAGACTAAAGAAAACATAAATGTTTGGATTTAGAACTAAGAAGAGAACTGTAATATATAAGGACAAACAGATGAATGGGCTAGACCATATCTTCTCTAATATCTTAAGAATTTGTTAAGAGTTATGTAACCTTGAGAAAATTCCTTTACCTCACTGTGCCTTGCTTTCCTGATCTATATGATATATAGAAAATATTACTCACTTCAAGGATTATGCTGATGGTTGAATAAGGTAACACAATAATCTTAGAATTAGATATAAGTAAGCACTCACCCTTCCATGTAGAAATATACAAGGTAGACTTTAGCCTTAAGCAAAAGAATGATAACTCAGATATTGTAATTTGGGCATACATCAGAGAGGCCTCATACCAAATGGTCTCTCCCACATTGATGATAAGAAGTTTACCTTTGTTCCAAATTAGTGAAAAGACAAGTATAATGAGATAACTTGATTTATTCTGATGGGAATGGGAGATGGAAATCTGAATGTAGAGGAAAGATAGCAGAAAGAGAGATGATAGGATCATTAAAGACATATTTACCATGTTTTACAATTTAACATCTTGTTAGCCTCGGAAATGGATTATTTTTACAGTGTTTATATAGCTGTATAAATAAGAAAGTAATTTTATTTTTGGTTATCAGTTTTGCAGAAATGAAAATAATCATCTTATTCAAGGTACAGTATAGCGATATGGGCCCACTGCTTTTGGGCTGGTGGCAGTATAATCTGGGAAAACCTTCCTAGAGAGTTGTTTGGCAGTATAATGATCCAAAAGATGTACTCTTGGCCCGTAAATCACATATATTCATGCTCACACATATATTCATGCTCAGGAAATAATCTGTGATACTCATGTTTATGTACAGGAATGTTAATCATGCTACTATTTACAGGAGCAATAAGTGAGGAAAAAGACTAATGCTAAAAGGTAGGAAAATAGTTACATAAACTGAAATATGTTCATAAAGAAGACTATTAGCCAAATTTCAATTTCAGGTTTTTGAAAAATATCCTTATAGGATAAAAATTTTCATTACATAAAATAAAAAACAATATACTAAACTTGTACAGAATAGCCACAATCTGTAACACACACACATACATATCTACACATAGGATGGAAAATATTGGCCAAAATTTTAATAATGCTATTTATAGATGTGGAAAAATGAGTGATACTATTGTTTTTCACTATGCTTACCTGTTTGTTTCAAATTTTCTAGAATGTTCCTGTGATAATTATTATTCACAAGAAAAATTTTCTTTCTAAAATATCACTTTTTTTCACCTAGAATATTGGCAAAATTGTTTCTTAACCAGCCTTCAAGTCATTTTTCAATGTCTATAGCCAAAGAAAAAAAATTCCTCTGAATACAGATACTGATATATCCCACTTCTCTATATTTTCTTTTATGTATTTATTTATTTTTCCTTTTTTTTCTATTTTCTAAGAAATTAAATAATACCTAAGATGGACTTTGGCCTTTTTTCTGAAAGATTTTTTAAATGAAAAACATTAATTTTTACAATATTAAAATTCTATAAATTTTCCTGTGTACAGTAATCACTAAATTGTACACTTTGTGACTATAGTATCTTTATATTTGGACACAGAATCCTTTTATATTTGTAATAATAAATACAAAACTAGAAACAAAAGAATTGCCTGCCTTTCATATATGAGTACACTGCAAATTTTACACTTCATCTTGAAAAGCAGAGGGGCGCCTGGGTGGCGCAGTCGGTTGAGCGTCCGACTTCAGCCAGGTCACGATCTCACGGTCCGTGAGTTCGAGCCCCGCGTCGGGCTCTGGGCTGATGGCTCGGAGCCTGGAGCCTGTTTCCGATTCTGTGTCTCCCTCTCTCTCTGTCCCTCCCCCGTTCATGCTCTGTCTCTCTCTGTCCCAAAAAATAAAATAAACGTTGAAAAAAAAATTAAAAAAAAAAGAAAAGCAGAGATAAGATATAATTGAAACTTATAAAATTAGAATATCACATTGGTGGATACTTTGTGAAGGTTAAACTATATTAAAAGGCAATGGAAGAGAAGGGATGCATTAAAATGATATATAATAAACACAATGTTTTAAAGAATTATTTAAATTCATGGATATTTGATTTGTATGACTATTACGGGGAGATGGGTAAATTTAGAGCATATTTTCACATTTTAAGACAATAAGATCCATTGTAATAATTTGCATTTCTAACTTGTTTTATATTTATAAGCAATTGGCTCATTTACCACTATTGTAGTTTAAGCTTTATAGGTACAATAATCATGCTTCTTTCCCTTATATGTGTGTCCAATGATTTTTCTACTACAGTGTTTAAATATTCTAATCTAAACACATATATTGAATTGTATTGAACTCCCAGGTGACAAACATTGAGAGAAATAATGGGCTCTTTGGACAATCAGTAGGCCCCATAGAAGTTTAGTTCAATAAACAAGAGAGCAATTTACTACTTGAACTCAAGATTTTCCACCAGCAATTAAGTACAAGGCTATATAATAATTATACACAGCAAAAGATAAGAATGAAAAGAACCATGAGAATATAGCTGTTTCTGCAATAAGGAATTTGCTAACACACAATTGCAGAAAGATTTAATCATTTTTTAACGAATGTTAATTATTTTGAGACAGAGAGCACAATCAGGAGAGGGACAGAGAGATAGAGGGAGAGAGAGAGAATCCCAAGAGGGTTCCACACTGCCAGTGTGAACCCAATGTGGGGCTCGAACTCATGAACAGTGAGATTACAGCCAGTGCCAAAACCGAGTTAGATGCTTAACCAACTGAGCCACTAAAGTGCCCCAAAACATGTAATCATTTTTGGTGAATGGAATTATGGGACTCTAGCTACAATATTTTAAGAATAATTATGGGAGAGCCTGGGGGGCTCTATGGGTTGAGCGTCTAGCTTCGGCTCAGGTCGTGATCTCATGGTTTGTGAGTTTGAGCAACGCGACTGGGCTCTGTGCTGACAGCTCAGAGCCTGGAGCCTGTTTCAGATTCTGTGTCTCCCACTCTGCTCCTCCCCTGCTCGTGCTCTCTCTCTCAAAATAAATAAACATTAAAAAAATTAAAAAAACAATAATTATGATCACTGGAACATAAAAGATATATCTATTTCTAAAGTAATTTTGAGTTGAATGGAATATATTCAAGAAATATTCTTTTCATACTATGTGTTCATGGGAATTGCACATAAATATCCAGATCCTTGAGTACATTCTGAGCAATTGAGGCAATTGGTTTAAGTGTAAATGTTTTAAGGTGAGTTTCTTTTTTAGGGGTAGATACATTGAGGGGAGTATATTATACTGGCTGCATTTCTAGACACATAGTATTAAACAGTAGAATTCCAGAAGTGCTTTAAAACTGTAAGTACATATATTGGCTATTGTAAATAATGCAGTAATAAACATAGTAATAAAGAAAAATACTAATTCAAAAAGATTATAATATATAAAAAGATATATATATATTGCAAAAAGATTTATATATATAAATATAAATATATAAATATATATAATATATATTATTTATATATATACAATTATATATAATATATTTACATATATTTATATATAAGTATAAATATATAAATATATATATATATATAAATCTTTTTGAATTAGTGTTTTTGTTTTCTTTGAGTAAATACCCAGTATTAGAATCTAGAGGGCATAATGCCAAGTGAAATAAATAAGTCAGAGAAAAACAAATACCATATGATTTCACTCATAGGTGGAGGTTAAGAAACAAAACAAATAAATAAGGAAAAAAGAGTGAAGAAAAGACTCTTAAATATAGAGAACAAACTTGTGGTTGCCAGATGGGAGGTTGGCGGGGGGGGAAAGATGGGTGAAGTACGTGAAGGGGATTAGGAGTACACTTATTGTGATGAATGCTGAGTAATGTATGAAATTGTTGAATCACTATATTGTACACATGAAACATATAACACTGTACATTAATTATGCTGTAATTTATTTTATTATTTAATTTATATTTTATTACCCCACACTACTTAATAACTTTAATTATTATTGTTATATATATTTTTTAATTTAAGCCCAAATTAATTAACATATAGTGTAATAATGATTTCAGGAATAGGATTTAGTGATTCATCACTTAGACATAACACCCAGTGTACATCCCAACAAGTGTCCTCCTTAATGCCCATCGTGCATTTATCCCTTCCCCCTCCCAAACCCCCTGGAGCAAATTTCAGTTTGTTCTCTGTATTTAAGTCTCTTATGGTTTGCCTCCCTCTCTGTTTTTTACGTGATTTTTGCTTCCCTTCCCTTATGTTCATCTGTTTTGTTTCTTAAATTCCACATATGAGTGAAATTATATGATATTTGTCTTTCTCTGACTTATTTCACTTGGCATAATACACTCTAGCTCCATCCACGTTGCTGCATATAGCACGATTTCATTCTTTCTGATCACCAAGTAATATTCCATATATATATGTATATATGTATATATACACACACACACACACACATATATATATATACCTATGTATATATCCATATATGCATATATGTATATATATAAACTCTTTCCATACTTGGGCTATTGTAGATAGTGCTGCTATAAATGTCGGGGTGCTTGTGCTCCTTCAAATCAACACTCTTGTATCCTTTGGATAAATTCCTAGTAGTGCAATTGCTGGATCATAGGGTAGTCCTATTTTTAAGTTTTTGAGGAACCTCAATACTGTTTTCCAGAGTGGCTGCACCAGTGTGCATTCCCACCAGCAGTGCTAAAGGGTCCCTGTTTCTTCACCTCCTTTCCAACATTTGTTGTGGCCTGAGTTGTTAATTTTGGCCATTCTGACAGGTGTGAGGTGGTTTTGATTAGTATTTACTGATGATGAGTGATTTTGAGCATCTTTGCATGTGTCTGTCAGTCATCTGAATGTCTTCTTTGGAAAGGTGTCTATTCATGTCTTTTGCCCATTTCTTCACTGGATTATTTGTTTTTCTGGGTGTTGAGTTTCTTTATAGATTTTGTATACTAACACTGTATCTGATATGTGATTTGCAAATATCTTCTCCCATTCTATCGGTTGCCTTTCAGTTTGCTGATTGTTTCCTTCACTGTGTAGAAGCTTTTTATCTTGATGAGGTCCTAATAATTCATTTTTGTTTTTGTTTCCTTGTCTCCAGAGACATGTCAAGTAAGAAGTTGCTGCAGCTCAGATCAAAGAGTTTGTTGCCTGTTTTCTCCTCTAGGATTTTGAAGGCTTCCAGTCTTGTGTTTAGGTCTTTCATCCATTTTGAGTTTATTTTTGTGTATGGTATTAGAAAGTGGTCCAGTTTCATTCTTCTAAATGTCACTCTACAGTTTTCCCAAAAACATTTGCTAAAGAACTTACTTTTTCCATTGGATATTCTTTCTTGCTTTGTCAAAGATTAGTTGGTCATATGTTTATGGATCCATTTCTAGGTTCTCTATTATGTTTCACTGATCTATGTGTGTGTTTATGTGCAGTAACATACTGTCTTGATGATTACATCTTTGCAATACAACTAAAGTCTGGAATTGTGATGCTTCCAGCTTTGGTTTTCTTTTTCAAAATTAACTTGGCTATTTGGGGTCTTTTGTGGTTCCATACAAATTTTAGAATTGTTTGTTCTAGCTCTGTGAAGAATGATGATGTTATTTTGATAAGGATTGAGTTGAATGTGCAGATTGCTTTGGTTAGCATTGACATTGTAACCATATTTGTTCTTCTAATCCATGAGAATAGAATGTTTTTCCATTTCTTTGTGTCTCCTTCAATTTCTTTCATAAGCTTTCTATAGTTGTCAGTGTACAGATGTTTTACCTCTCTGGTTAGGTTTATTCCTAGGTATTTTGAGGGTTTTGGTGCAATTGTAAATGGGATAAATTCCTTGATTTCTCTTTCTATTGCTTCATCATTGGTGTATAGAAATGCAACCAATTTCCATACATTGATTTTATATCCTGTGATATTGCTTAATTCATTTATTAGTTCTAGAGAGTTTTTGGTGTTGTCTTTTGGATTTTCCACATAAAGTATCATGTCATCTTCAAAGAGTGAAAATATGATTTCTTCCTTGCTGATTTGTATACCTTTTATTTCTTTGTGTTGTCTGACTGCTGAGGCAAGGACTTCCAACACTATGTTGAATAAAGTGGTGAGAGTGGACATGCATGTCACTTTCCTGACCTTAGGGGGAAAGCTCTCACTTTTCCCCATTGAGAATGATATTATCTGTGGGTCTTATATATATATGTCCTTTATGATCTTGAGGTATATTCCTTCTATCCCTAATTTCTTGGTGATTTTTATCAAGAATGAATGCTATAGTGTGTCAAATGTTTTTTCTGTATCTATTGAGAGGATCATGTGATTCTTATCCTTTCTTTTATTAATGTGATGTATCACAGTGATTTATTTGTGGATACGGAGTCGGTTCTGTATCCGAGGAATAAAAAACACTTGATTGTGGTGAATAATTGTTTTCTTAAAAAAATTTAATGTTTATTTGAGAGAGAAAGAGAGACAGAGAGAGACAGCACGCATTAGTAGGGAGGGGCAGAGAGAAACACACAGAATCCAAAGCAGGCTCCAGGCTTCAAGCTATCAGCACAAAGCCCAATGCAGGGCTTGAACCCATGAAACATGAGATCATGATCTGAGCCAAAGCCGATGCTTATCTGACTCAGCTACCCAGGCACCCCATGAATAATCATTTTAATGTATTCCATGTTCATCACAGCAATTGGTCTGTACTTCTCCTTTTTAGGGGTCTTTGCCTGGTTTTGAAATCAAGGTAATGCTGGCATTATAGAATGAGTTTGGAAGTTATCCTTCCATTTCTATTTTTGTGAATATCATCAAAAAAAAATAGGTGTTAACTCTTCATTAAATGTTTCATAGAATTCCCCTGGAAATCCATCCAGCCCTGAACTCTTCTTGTTGGTTGGGAGATTTGGGATTACTGATTCAATTTCTTTACTGGTTATGAGAGTGTTCAAATTTTCTATTTCTTTCTGTTTCAGTTTTGGTAGTTTATATGTTTCTATTAATGTATCCATTTCTTCCAGATTGCCCAATTTGTTGACATATAATTGCTCATAATATTACTTTCTTATCATTTGTATTTCCATGGTGTTGGTTGTGTTCTCTCCTCTTTCATTTGTGATTTTATGTTTTTGGTTCCTTTCCCTTTTCTTTTTGATCACTATGGCTAGGTGTTTATCATTATTTAAAAAATTCTTTCAAAGAACCAGCTCCTGGTTTTATTGATCTCTTCTACAGTTTTTTTTTCAATATCATTGATTTCTGCTCAAATCTGTATTATTTCCCTTCTCCACTTATTTCGGGCTTTATTTGCTGTCATTTTTCCAGCTATTTTAGGTGTGAGTTGAGATTGTTTTTTTGATACCTTTATTCCTTCTTTAGGAAAGTCTGGATTACTATATACTTCCCTCTTATGACCCCCATTCCTGCGTCCCAAGGGTTTTGAACTGTAATGTTTTCATTGTCATTGGCTTCCATGTAGTTTTTAATTTCCTCTTTAATATTTTGTTTAACCCATTCATTCTTTAGTAAAATTTTCTTTAATCTCCAAGTATTTATGGTCTTTCTTATTTTTTTTCTTGTGGTTGATTTTGAGTTTCATTGCACTGTGGTCTGAAAATATGGAAGGTAGATCTTGATCTTTTTACATTTGTTGAGGACTGATTTGTGACCCAGTATGTGATCTATTCCTGAAAGTGTTCCATGTGCACTCAAGAAGCATGTGTGTTCTGGTCTTTAGGATGAAATGTCCTGAAATATATCTGTTAAGTCTATCCAGTCCAGTATGTCATTCAAAGCCATTGTTTCCTTATTAATTTTCTGCTTAGATGATCTGTCTATTGTTGTAAGGGGGGTGTTAAAGTCTCCTACAATTATGGCATTATTATAAATGAGTTGCTTTATGCGTGTGATTAATTGATTTATTTATTTGGGTTTTCCAATTTGGGGGTATAAATATTTACAATTATTGATCTTCTTGTTGGATAGACCCCTTAAATATGATATAATATCTTTTCTCTCTATTTACAGTCTTTATTTTAGAATCTAGTTTGTCTGATATAAGTATGGCTACTCTAACTTTCTTTTGATGACCATAAGCATGATAGATGGTTCTCCATCCCCTGTCAATCTGAAGGTGTCTTTAGCACTAAAATGAGTATCTTGTAAGCAGCATATAGATGGGTCTTGTTTTCTTATCCATTCTGACACGCTGTGTCTTGATTTTAGCAATTCATCCATTTACATTTAGAATGAGTACTGAATGATATGAATTTAGTGCCATTGTGGGTCCTGTCGAGTGGTTTTTTTTGTTTGTTTGTTTTTTGTGTTGTTTTTTTTTTTTTTTGATGTTGTTCTCTTGTCATTTCTAGTCTTTGTTGCTTTTGGTCTTTTTTGTGTTGTTTTGTCTTTTCTTCACTCAAAGAGTCCCTCTTAAAATTTCTTGAAGGGATGGTTTATTGGTCATGAACTCCTTTAGTGTTTCTCTGGAAAACTGTTTATCCCTCCTTGTACTTTGAATGACAGCTTTACTGGATAAAGAATTCTTGGCTTCATATTTTTTCAATTGAGCACGTTCAATATATCCTGCAACTCCTTTCTGGCCTGCCAAGTTTCTGTGGATAGGTCTGCTGCAAACCTGACCTGTCTTTCCTTATAGTGTAAGAACTTTTTTTTTCCCCTCACAGCTTCCATAATTCTTTCCTTATCTGTGTATTTTGTGAATTTGTCTATGATATGATTTGGTGATGGTCTTTTTTGTTGTTGTTGTTGAATCTAATGGCAGTTCTCTGTGCTCCTTGGATTCTGATGTCTGTGTCTTTCCCCAGATCAGGAAAGTTTTCTGCTATAATTTGCTCACATAAACGTTCTGCCCCTTTTTTCTCTCTCTTCGCCTTCTGGGACTCCTATGATTCAGATATTATTTCTTCTTAATAAGTCACTGAGTTCTCTAAGTCTTGAATAGTGATCTTTTTCCTTTTTTTCCCTTATTTTTTCTGCTTCATTATTCTCCATAATTTTATCTTATACATTGCTGATTTGCTGCTCTGTTTCATCCATCCTTGCCATGGTGGCAATCATTTGAGATTACGTCTTGGTTATAGCATTTTTAATTTCAGCCTGACTGGATTTTGTTTCTTTTACACCACAAAAAGGCATTCTCTGGTGTCTTCTATAGTCTTTCAAACCCCAGCTAGTATTCTTATTATTGTGGTTCTAAATTTTAGTTTAGACATCTTACCTATACCTTTGTTGAGGAAGTCACTGGCTGTCATTTCTTCCTGTTCTTTCTTTTGGGGTGCATTCCTTCATTTTGCCATTTTGGAGGAAGAAAAAATTTAATAAATAAAGAATAAATATTAAAACAATTAAAACAAAACAAAAAATCAAATATAGGATGTTAGATCCTGGGTGTGTTTAGTCTGTTTTTTTTTTTTTTTTTTTTTTTTTTTTTTTTAGTAAAGATTGGTAGAATAGAGAAACAAGGGAAAGGAAAGAAAAAAAGTAAGAAATTTTTTTAAAATTAAAAAGTTATATAATAAAATAGAATAAAACAAAAATAAAGTAAGTGAAATAGAACACAAATTATTAAAAGTTAAAAATAACATAAAAAATAAAAATAAATTTTTCTCTTTCTCTATCCAGGAAAGAAAAATATGAAAGAAAGAAAAAAGAAAACAATTTAGGCAAAAACAGGAGTGAAGGAAATGACCAAATAAATGAACCAGAAACCAGAATGATACCCGAATTAAGTTACATCCAGTTTTCCCTAGAATGATACCCAAATTAAGTTACATCCAGTTTTCCCTAGAACTGAAAGTATAAAGCCCTCTATATTCCATATACTAAGCAGGTGGAATGACTTGTGCTGGTCTTTTGGGCAATGTACTTGGAGGATGTAGTTGGGTGGGGCTTTGTGTAATGGCTCCATTCTCCACTAATTGGCACTACTTACCTTACTGGAGTAGATCACTGTGTATGGAGAGGTGGAAATGACTTCACCCAGATCCCTAGTCTCTGGATAGGAACTTCACACTCTCACAGACCTACAATCAAGCACCCCTCCTTTGTCTCAGGCCTCTGTCCACTCCATGCTTCTACAATGTCCATGTCCAAGCTGTCCACCTGCCAGGAAACACCTCCCTGGAGAGTTTTGTTTCAGATGGGGTTGTGTTTCAAAATCTCACACTTCAGAGACCCTTGCAACTGGCTCTGCAGTGATTCTTTGGGGGAGGGTCTCGCTGAGCAATGGCTGAGTGCTACCTTTTCCCAGGAAACATTCATGAAATCACACAACAGCAGAAGTTTAGAGATTATGGCAAATTACATCACATAGCCAGAGCCAGGTTTCACCACACTCTGGCATCTTTGTCCCAATACCAGCAAACATGGCTGTTCTCTGGGGTCTGTTGGGACCTTTTCTCGTGGGGAGGCTGTATGGACTCTACCAAATGCACTCCATGCAGGGAAACCATGTTTCCCCCTGTGGCACATGGACCCCTCAAACTGTGCTGCCTGCTTCTCAGATTCACCCTACTTCCTCACCAGAACACTGCCAGCCATTGAGCTCTGGACCTTCAGACTCTGCATTCCACTCTTTATATAATCTTGGTGGTATTGAAACCTTCTCCTTTCTTGGTATCAGTGGCTTGGGGGAACAGATTTCTGGTTCAGTCCCCTGTGAGTGTTTTCACTCTTTCTCTCTCTTTCTCTACAGCTACTTTCAGGGGGGAGTGCTGTTCTTGAAAGATCTGAATATGACACACTCTCTCCCTTTCTCTTTCTCTCTGTGTCCTCTCTCTGTGAAAGTGGCTCCCTACCCTTTTGTGGCTGTTCTCTCCCCCTGTTCACTTCTCTGCACCATGTACCCGCTGAGTTCTGTGGCTCAAGTTATGCAGATTGTGTTAATCCTTAGATCAATTTCCTAGGTATTCAAAACAGTTTGGTGCCGATCTAGCTATGTTTCAAGGAGGAGACAAACTCAGGGTCTCCTTGGTGCTCTGCCATCTTAACTCTTCCTTTGGAATTAAAAAATAAATAAATATAAGTAAATAAATGAATAAATAAAATGAAAGTACTATATGAGTAGCAATATGCTCTTTATATATGTGCATATCCTGGTCAGAAAGCTAGAGAATAGAAAGAACCTGGAACTAATTCTTTTTTTTTAATTTTTTAAATCTTTATTTATTTTTGAGAGAGAGAGAGATAGAGTGTAAGTGGGGGAGGAGCAGAGAGAGAGGGAGACACAGAATCCAAAACAGGCTCCAGGCTCCAAGCTGCTAGCACAGAGCCCGACGTGGGGCTTGAACTCATGAAACATGAGATCATGACCTGAGCCAAAGTTGGAGCCTTAACTGATTAAGCCACCCAGGCGCCCCATAGAACTATTTATTAGAGAAGATGTATAATAATGCAGAGAATGAGCCATACACTTGCAGAGTTTATAGAAAAATAAGATTCTCAATAAAAGTCAGAGTGCATTTTATAAAATCTAATTCCAAAGACATTTATTTAAAAAATGTTTTACCTCAAACAAGTCCATTTTGCTTTTATGCCCGTAAATCTCATTGTCCCCGACTGCAGTAGGAGGAAATAGGTTGTCAGAAACTCTCAGGAATTTATCTGCTAGAGGTTTATAGTAC
Source organism: Panthera uncia (assembly GCF_023721935.1). Lineage (NCBI taxonomy): Eukaryota > Metazoa > Chordata > Mammalia > Carnivora > Felidae > Panthera > Panthera uncia. The sequence goes on along the minus strand of NC_064817.1, from coordinate 72,229,395 downwards.
ATTCTGAAGAAATGCAGGAGTTCATACAAAGGAGACTATCTTCCTTCTTAACATCTTGTTCCAGTGGTTTTGATATTATGAATAGGGGCTGTGAAGTCTAGATAAGGATGATTTGTCTAAACTCATAAAGAACTGTGTAACACTTTGATAATTGGTGATGATGATGATGATTGATGATGACGATGCCAATGATGATGGCAAGGATAATATTTGTTTGCTTTACCATTAACAACATAATTTTCATTCACATTTCACATTTTATCCTCACAATATAAAAAAAGGTAATTATGTCAAATAAACTAAACCCACATAAACAAAGAACTGGTCTTACCCAGAATGGGTCAATGATTTTCTTAAGGTCACAAAATAATTGAAACTTTGACTCTTAAACTTAAATCCAATGTTTTTCCATTGAGGTGAAGATGAAGGCAGGAAAATTTTGAATAGAAATGTTTAGTATAATGATATCAGCTAGACTATAGAGGTTAAAAGAGTATTTCACATATGGCTGGCAATGAGTTGAGTCTATTTTTTTTTAATTTCTTAAATTAAATGTTTTTTTTTATTTTTGAAAGAGAGAGACAGAGCACTAATGGGGGGGAGGAAGGAGACACAGAATCTAAATTAGGATCCAGTCTCTGAGCTGAAAGCACAGAGACTGAGGCAGGGCTTGAACTCACAAGCCATGAAATCATGACCTGAGCCTAGGTCAGCCATTCAACCAACTGAGCCACCCAGGCGCCCCTGAGTTGAAAATATTTCTGAATTTACATTAAAGTACACCTCAACAAATAGAGTTAAATATCCTTGGCATGTGACTTTATTTGTTTAAACTTAAGCTTATCTATCTCTGAAATGAACAAAATAATATCTATTTTTGTAGTGTGATTTTGAAGATAAAATGAGACAAAATGTGTGAAAGTGCCTTGAAATAGTCAATAAAAATTGGTTCCATTTTCTTCCTTACTTGTAAAGAAGTGACGCTAGAAAACTCAGGTACAGATTAGCCCTATATTGAGCTCAGAGAATCATTCAACTTTGGATGGGTTTATCAGACATTCAGATATGAGGTTTATCACACCCCAAATGAGATAGGAATGCTAAAAACAGGAAGCACTAATATAAATGTGGTGCTAGGGGACTATTGCTTTGAGCTCTGCTTCTTTTATATGCCCTTCTGCATGTGGGGACAGGAAACAATTAGAAGCAGTATGCTTAAACTGAGAAAGGAAGTTAAAACACTTCAAATGCAGATAGACCCTGATCCATGCAGGATCTTGATTCAGGGTCTTTATGAACTTTCTCCTAGTTTTGTCACAGTCAACAAGGGTTCCTATCAGTCAGTTGGTTAAATATCTGTCTCTGGATCTCAGCTCAGGTCATGATCTCACAGTTCCTGAGATGGAGATGTGTGTTGGACTCTGTGCTGACAGCATGGAACCTGCCTGAGATCCTTTCTCCCTCTCTGTCTGCCCTTCCCCCACTTGCCCTCTCTCACTCTCAAAATAACTAAACTTAAAAAAAAGCAACAGCACAACAAAAATATGAAAACAATAAAAACAAAATGTTAACAAATAAATGTCCAGGAGCACTCAACAATATATAATACAATAATTTCATAGTGAACACTTTGGAAGTTAAAATAATTTTTTTCTGCCCATCCATGTTTGGTGTTCCTCTGTATTTGATAATGAAAGTTAAACTTAATGAGTTACATTGCTATATGTCAAACATCTCTTTCAGAGTAAGCTCCTGAAAGACAAAGACAATATATAACATAGTTGCTTTATATACAATAGCATACAAATAAGCATTTACTAAAATATTTATGTGCATTGATTTTTAACATGGCTGTAGACCTTAAAACCTTTATCATAGTACTGTATTTGGCTATGAATTTCATATACAGATATTTAATATTTATTGGTTATATGTCTGCTATGCAGAGGATGTTTTCTAAGAAATTAGTAACTTTACTCTTTTCTTGTTATGCTATATGTTTAGTTTTGGAGTTCACAGAGAAGGTTCAAAGGCCAGCATCATTATGACAAAATGAGAGTCAGGAGTTTGGAGGTCTATTTTTACAAATCCATTTATAAAAAGTAAGCTTTGGTGTCATATACCATCATAATATGGTTTTACACAAAGCCTTCACCAGCTTATCTCTCTTTAAAACAGAAATATCACAAACCATAGGCAGATTTACAAAACCATGAAGAATTATTTTGTACATATTGTGTTAAAACAATGTGTGAAAATAATAATAAAGTATCACAAAGAAAATCATCCAGTATATTTCATTTTGGTGTCCATATTTGACACCCCGGTGACTTCTGGTTGCTTTAGTTTTCTATACCTTTGTCAAAAAGTAGCTCTTTATGTAGGCTTCAAATACAGAATAAAAATGAGATTTATTATTTATTAGAAAGGAAGGAGTCTATATAACATGTACATTTGTGTTTGAGGTAAAGTATGCAATTAAGAGTAGAAGAAAATAAATGAACATTCAATATCAAATGATCAGTAATTTAAAGTTAACTTATTTGATATAGATATAATTTAAAATAGTAGGATAAAGCTTCATTATTTTGCAGGAATTCACTTTTCATGTATTTGGTATTTCCAATAAGACTGTCACACTTTGGTAAAGTTTTAGCCAGTGGATAAAGCTAAATATCAAGCGGTAAGTTATGGGACTTAGAAGAAAGAGGGGAAATACTGCCCAGGAATTTTCTGTGCTTTGAAATAAGTTAAGTTGTTGAGAGAGCATAGAAGTTGAGCAATAATGGCAATGAATAATTTTTTTATCCTCCAAGTTTACTCTTACAGTTCCTATGGAAGAGGATGTCTTATTGTCAATAATGTATATTAACAATGACGCTTCCCTTTTGCTCTTATCACTAGTAGGTTTTTACTAAGTATTCAGCATTATAGGCAATTTGGAACTAATTAAGATCAGTCAATGAAAACCAAATAAACTACATTTTGGTGAAGATTTCACATTACAACAAAGATATAAATACTGGAATTATCCTTTCCTAAAATTCCCATGCAAGGAGCTAAAAAGAATCCCTCTTGAGTTCAAATATAGAGATATGCTTTTATGTTTGCCTTATTGTAGATCACATACATGACCCAGGTTTCTGGGTTGCAAAATTGTTCAATTAAAAAAAAACAGAATTGCATAAGTTCTTCATATATTTTGGATGTTAACCCATTATCAAATATATCATTTGAAAATATATTTTCCCATTCAGTAAGTTGTGTTTTTGTTTTGTTGATTTTTTTTGTTTGGTTGGTTTGTTGTTGTTTTGTTTGTTTTGTATTGCTGTGCAAAAGCTTTTAATTTTGGTATAGTCCCAATAGTTTAATTTTGTTTTTCTACCCCTTTCCAAAGGAGACATATCTAGAAAAATATTTCAATCTCTGATGGCAACTCAACAACAACAACAAAAACAAATAATCCAATTAAAAATGGACAGAAGACATGAACATTTTTTATTCAAAAAAGACATACAGATAGGCAGCAGACACATGAAAAGATGCTCAACATCTCTACTCATTAGGGAAATGCTAATCAAAACCACAATGAGATATAACCTCACACCCATCACTAATCACACCCTCACACCCATGGCTAAAATAAAAAAAAAAAAACACAAGAAATAAGAGTTTAAACATAAATATTAAAAAGATTTTAAGCTTTAATGTTAATATGGTGGCTTTGAAAGTCTAGTACAGATATTTGCATATTTCATTAAGAAAGGTCTTTTTTTCGGGGCACCTGTGTGGCTCAGTTGGTTGGGTGTCCAACTTCGGCTCAGGTCATGATCTCGCAGTTTGTGAGTTTGAGCCCTGCATTGGGCTCTGTGCTGACAGCTCAGAGCCTGGAGCCTGCTTCAGATTCTGTCTCTCTGCCCATCCCCCGCTCACACTCTGTCTCTGTCTCTCTCAAAAATAAATAAACATTAAAAAAATTTAAAAAAAGAAAGGTCATTTTTTTTTTCTCTAGCAATATTATCTTCATGGATCTAGCATACAGCTTCAGGAGAGACTTACATGGAATATTAAAGGAACAAATGAATATTTCTTATCCAAGAGGGGTAGCCAATTCACCCTAGTAATTAAAACATTTAACTAAAATAACCAAGAGAGTTTTAAGGATAATATCCTCAGTACTTCACCAACATATTTATCTAAAATGCTTGATTTGAAATACTTCATTGATAGCTCCATGTGTTCATACTCATATGTCTTTTATTTTTTATAAATGTCTTGATTGTTGAATGAATTACTTCTCAAAGCAATATAATAATTGGAAATAAGTTTTTGTCCAATATATGGCATTTTGAAAAAGTGATAAACAATAACAAAGCAAATTAGAAGGAAAATGGCAGTGGAGTAGGAGTAAGACCCCAGGCTCACTTAGGGCCATGAATACATCTAGATAACTGTCAAATCACCCTAAATACTCCAGATATTTAAGTGAAGACTGACAGAGCAAACTCCACAACTAAAGTGAAACAAGAGGTCACATCAAAGAATGTAGGAAGTGTGGAGATGAGGTTTAGGGAGAAAGGTATCATGGGCTCTGTTGAGGGGAGGAGGCCATGATTGCAGAGAAGGGCAAGAGAAAGAAGAGCACACAGGAGAATGCACAAGGAGAATATTTCCCCATATCCATTGGCAAGGAAGGGAAGAAGGCTAAATTTTAGGAGTTCTTGCAAGCAGCAAGGCCTAAAGCCTAGAACTTTATAGATAGGGGGCTTGGGTCTGAAAGAGCCCAGAGGGCACTGCACTGCTCTTGGAAAGAAGGCAGGCAAACAACCCAGGGTCATGCATCCTAGAAACAGTGTTCTGAAGAGCACCTGGGGCACACAGTCAGGAGATTACTTGCTCCTCTTGGAGTGCATCCCTGAGAGGCAGAATTCATGGAGACAGTTCTCTGGCAACAAAGATGCTGGCTGGTGCCATTTCCCTCACCCTACCACTCAGCATAGACACAGATCCACTATCAGGAAGCAGCACAATGCTGGCATTGGCTACCTAAATTGCTTACACTAAGCCCCATGACCCAGCACCCTGATGGGACTGCTCTTTTCAGTCAAGCTGGCCTCAGTGCCAGTACAACAGGTCCCTCATCCAGAAGAACAGCAAAAAGACTTGCCCACAGCACATCCCACAACCAGAGAGTTTTTCAGTGCTTCAGTTCTGGTGGAGGTGGTGACAAGTCTGGTTTGACAAGCAGTCCACTGCACACCTATTTGAAACTCACTACATTTAGGCCATGGATCAAACACTGCCCACACCAGGGAAGGAGAGCCTCTGAAGCTGACTGGCCTGAAGGACAGAGCAGCCAGAACACAACAGCAGAGTTAACACAGCATACACTGGAGGCACTCCCTGAAGCACCAGGATCTGGGAACTACAAGACCTCTTCTTCATAAAACCATTACCTTCAGGAGCAAGGGACATAACTGGCTTTTCTAACACAGAGAAGAAGGCAGAGACTTAAACAAAATGTGTAGATGGAGGAATTTATCGCAAATTACAGAAGAAGATAAGGTTACAGCCAGAGATCTAAGCAAAACAGATATAAGAAACATGTCTGATGGAGAATTTAAACCAATGATTGTAAGCATACTCACTGGGGTTAAGAAAACAATGTAAGACATCAATGAAACACTTATACAGAGATAAAAGAGTAAAAAATGATTTAATCAGAGATTAAGACTGCAATAAACAAGATTAGAAACACACTTGATGCAATGAACCATGGGCTGGAAGACGCATAGAAACAAATTAATGACCTAGAAGATAAAGTAATGGAAAGCAATGAAGCTTGAACACAATAAAGAGACAATTATGCAAAATGAGAATAGACTTAGGAAAATCAGTGGCTCCACCAAATGTAATAACATTCTTATCATAGAGGTCCCAGAAAAAGGGGAGAAAATGTGGTACAAAATTTATTTCAAGAAATAATAGCTGAAAATTTCCCTAGTCTGGGGATGGAAAAAGACATCCATATCCAGGAGTACTCCCATCAAAATCAACAAAAGCAGGCCTACCCCAAGATATATTGTAATTAAATTTGCAAAATATAAGAGTGAAGAAATCTTAAAAGGAACAAGTCAGAAGAAGAAATTAACTTACAAGGGGAAACCCATAAGTCTAGCAGGAGACTTTTCAACATAAACTTTGCAAGCCAGAAGGGTGTGTCATGATATATTCGAAGTACTGAATGGGGGAAATCTGCGGAAAATAATTCTCCATCAAGCAAGACTATCATTCAGAATAGAAGATGAGATAGAGGGTCCAGACAAACAAAAACTAAAGGAGTTTGTGATCACTAAACCAGCCCTGTGAGAAATATTACAGGGCTCTCTGAGTGGAAAGTAGAAACCAAAAATGAGAACATAAAGGCAGGAATAACACAAAAGCAGTAAAAATTAATGTTTCTGTAAAAAAATCAGTCAAGGAACTCACACACACGAAAGGATATAAAATATAATAATATATACCTAAAACGTTGGAAGGAGAGGAGAAAAGAAACAAAAACACCATCAACATAATATAGACCACTACCTGTAGAAGAGGTTATATACAAACCTAATGGTAACCATATATCAAAACCACTAGTAAACTTCCAAAGAATAAAAATAAAGAAATCCAAAATATCAGTAAGAATATCAGCAAAACATGAATGAAAGAAAGAAAGAAAGACAAGAAAGGTCAGAGAAAATCTCCAAGAAAAAATACCCACAAAACAAGTAATAACATGTCAATAAATACATGTCTGTCAACAATTACTTTGAATATACATGCACTAAAGGCCTCAAAGAAACAAACAAACAAACAAAATAGTGGGTCAGAATGGATAAAAAACCAAGACCCATGTACATGTTACTTACAAGAGATTCAGTTTAGACCTGACAACACCGATAGACTGAAAGTGATGGGATTAAGAAACATTTATCACTAATATGGATGTTAAAAGAGAGCAAGAGTAGAAACTAGATTTTAAAACAAAGATTGTAATAAGAGAAAGAGAAGGGCATTATATAGTAATGAATGAAACAATTCAACAAGAAAAAAATTGTAAATATTTATACACCCCAAGTGGGAGAACCCAAATATATAAAATAATTAATAACAAATATGAAAGAACTAATTATTAATAATGAATCATAGTAGGGGACTTTAACACCCCACTTAAATCGTTGGAGAGATTATCTAAACAGTAAGTCAACAAGAAAACAATGGCTCTGAATGACACACTGGAGCAGACAGATTTAACTGACAGATTCAGTACATTCCATCCTAAAACAGCAGAATACACATTCCTATCAAGTACACACAGGGCATTCTTCAGAAGAGATCAATATTAGACCACAAAACAAGCTTCAACAAATTCAAGAAGATTGAAGTCATACCATGCATGCATCTTTTCTGACCAAAACACTATGAAACTGGAAGTCAACCACAAGAAAATCTGGAAGTACACAAATATGTGCAGGTTAAATAAAATGCTAACAAGCAATGAATGGGTCAACCATGAAAAAAAAATAAGAAATTAAAAAAAAATACTTGAAAACATAATGTTGCAAAAGCTTTGAGATGCAGCAAAAGCAGTTCTAAGAGTGAAGTATATAGTAATAGAAGGCTATCTCAAGAAGCAAGAAAAATCTCAAACAATTTAAACTTAACTAAATATGCTAGGGAAAGAACAAACAAACCAAAAAAGCTTCATGCCAGCAGAAGGAAGGAAATAATAAAGATTACAGCAGAAGTAAATGATATAGAAACTAAAAGAACAATACAAGAAATCAATGAAACCAGGACCTGGTTCTTTGAAAAAATCAATAACTTTGATCAACCTCTAGCCAGACTTATCAAAAAGAGAAAGCACCCAAATAAATAAAATCACAAATGACACAAGAGAAATAACAAACAGTACCATACAAATACAAATGATTATAAGAGAACACTATGAAAATCTATATGCCAAGAAATTGGACAACCTACGATATATGACTAAATGCTTAGAAACACATAAACTACCAAAACTGAAACAGGAAGAAGAAAAACAAAAACAAAAACCTGAGTAGACTGATCACCAGCAAAGAAATTGCATCAGTAATAATAATGAAACAAAAACAAAAACAAACAAACAAAAAAACAACAACAAATAAAAGTCCCGGACCAGATGGCTTCATAGGCAAATTCTACCAAACATTTAAAGACTTAATACCTACTCTTCTCAAACTATTCCAAAAAATAGAAAAGTAAGGAAAACATTCAAATCCATTCTATGAGGCTAGCATTAACCTGATAATGACACTACAAAAAAAGAGAACTACAGGCCGATATCCCTGGTGAAATTAGATGCAAAAATCTTCAAGAAAATACTAGCAAACCAATACATTAAAAAAAAATCATTCACCATGAGTAACTGGGATTTATTCATAAGTTCCAAGTATCATTCCATATTTTCAAATCAACCAATGTAATACATCACAGTCACAAAAGAAAGAATTAAGAGCCATGTAATTATTTGAATAGATGCAGAAAAATCATTTGAAAAGGATGACATCCATTCAGGATAAAATATCTCAACAAAGTAGGTTTAGACAGAAGATACCTAATATAATAAAGGACATATATGAAAATCCCAGAGCTAATATCATCTTCAATGGGGAAAAACTGAAAGATTTTCCTCTGTGGTCACGAGAAAGACAGGGATGTCCACTATCACCACTTTTATTCAATATAGTACTGGAAGTCCTAAACACAGCAAACAGACAACAAAAAGAAATGAAAAGCATCAAAATTGGTAAAGGAGAAAAATTTTTTTTAATTTTTTAACAATTGTTCATTTTTGAGAGACAGAGAGATAGTGTGTGTGAGCGGGGGGAGGGACAGAGAGAAAAGGAGACACAGAATCTGAAGCAGGCTCCAGGCTCCAAACTGTCAGCACAGAGCCTGACGCAGGGCTTTAATCCACTGACTGTGAGATCATGACCTGAGCTGAAGTTGGATGTTCAACCCACTGAGCCACCCTGGTGCCCCAAGAAGAAAAAATTTCACTATTTGAAGATGATAATAATACTCTACAGAAGACCTGTAACACTCCACTAAAAAAATAATTAGAACTGACACACAAATTCAGTAAAGTCACAGATAACAAAATCAACATACAGAAATCTGTTGTGCTTCTACACAACAATAATCAAGCAGCAGAGAGAGAAATTAAGGAATCAGTCCCATTTACAACTGGACAAAAAACAATAAGATACATAGGAATAAAGCTAACCCAAGAGGTGAAAAATCTATACTCTGAAAACTATAAATACTGATGAAAGAAATTGAAGAGGACAGAAAGAAATGGAAAGACATTCCATGTTCATGGGTTAGAAGAACAGATATTGTTAACATGTCTTTACTACCCAAAGCAATCTGCAGATTTCACTCAATCCCTATGAAAGTACCAACAGAATTTTTTACAGAGCTTGAAAAAAATAATCCTAAAATTTGTATGGAAACACAAAACACCCCTAATAGCCAAAGCAATCTTGATAAAGAAAAGCTAGGGGAGCCTGGGTGGCTCAGTCGGTTGAGCGTCCAACTTCAGCTCGGGTCATGATCTCACGGTCCGTGAGTTCGAGCCCCGTGTCGGGCTCTGTGCTGACAGCTTAGAGCCTGGGGCCTGTTTCAGATTCTGTGTCTCCCTCTCTCTGACCTTCCCCCATTCATGCTCTGTCTCTCTCTGTCTCAAAAATAAATAAACGTTAAAAAAAATTAAAAAAAAAAAAGAAAAGCTAAGCTGGAGGCATCTCGGTTATGAAATTCAAATAATATTAGAAACGTTTAGTGATCAAAACCAGTATGATACTTGCAGAAAAATAGACACATAAATCAATGGAACAGAAAACCCATAAAAGAGCACACAATTAGATGGTAAATTAATGTTTGACAAAGTAGGAAAGAATATCCAATGGGAAAAGAAAGTCTCTTCAAGAAATGGGTGTGAAAATTGAACAGCAAAATGCAAAAGAGTGAAACTGGACCACTTTCCTACACCATACACAAAAATAAATTCAATATGTATTAAAGATCTTAATGTGAGACATAAGAACATAAAAACCATAGAGGAGAACACAGGTACTAACCTCTTTGACATTGGCCATAGCAACTTCTTTCTATATATGTCTCCTGAGGCAAGGGAAACAGAAGCAAAAATAAGCTATTGGGACTTAATCAAAATAAAACAAATGAAACACCAAAACTAAAAGGCAACCTACTGAATGGGAGAAGATATTTGCAACTGAAATATCTGATAAAGGCTTAGTATCCCAAAATATCTAAAGAACGTATAAAACTCAACACCCAAAAAATGAATAATTCAATTAATAAATGGTCAGAAGACATGCATAGACATTTTTTTCAATGAAGACATATGGATGGCTAACATACATGAAAAGATGTTCCACATCATTGATTATCAGGTAAATTCAAATCAGAAGTGCAATGAGATAATACCTCACACCTGTCAGAATGGTAAAATCAACACAGAAAACCACAGATGTTGGTGAGAATGTGGAGAAAGGGAAACCCTCTTGCACTGTTGGTGGAAATGCAAACTGGTTTAGCCACTCTGGAAAACAGTATGGAGTTTTCTCAAAAAGGGAATAATAAATCTACCCTCCTGCAATTGCACTTCCTGATGTTTCCCAAAATAATACAAAAATACTAATTCAAAGGGATACATGCACCATGATATTTATGGCAGCATTATATACTTTCATACATTGTTGAGAATGCACAATGGTACAGACGCTTTAGAAGAAATTTCATGTTTTTATTTTTCTTTTCTTTTCTTTTTTAACTAAAAGTATTCTTACCATATGACCCAGAAATTCCACTTCTTAGTACCTTCTTAAAGGAGATAAAATTATGTTGATAGAAAAACCTGCACATAAAAGTTTATAGTAGAAAGAAAAAAAGAAAAAAAAAAAGAACCAAACTTGTGAACAACCAAGATAGTCTTTAGTACATAACTAAACTATTCATACAATGGTATATCCAGACAATACAATATTTTTCAGGGCTGAAAAGAAATAAGTTCTCAAGGCATGAGAAGACATGGAGAAAACTTAAATGCATATCACTAAATGAAAGAAGCCAATTTGAAAAGGCTACACACTGTATTATTCCTACTATGTAACATTCTTGAAAATTCAAAACCATGGAGATAGTGAAAAGATCTGTGTTTGGCAAGAGTTGGAGTGGGAAGAATTGGATAGCTTAAACATGCATTTTTTTAGGGAAGTTAAACTGCAAACAATACTGATGGATATATATCATTATACATTCTTCCAAACCCATAAAATGTATAAAACCGAGAGTGAACTGTAATGTAAGCTATAGACTTTGGGTGATTATGGTAGGTCAATTTCATCAGTTGCAACAAATGTACCACTTTGGTTGGGGGTGTTGATAATGGAGGAGTGTGCAAGTGCAGAGGCACAGGGTAAATGGGATATTTCTTTACCTTTCTTCAATGTTTCTGTGAATCTATAACTCCTCCTGGAAAAGGCCTTTTTTAAAAATACAGTAATTTGTCAATAGTGTCCAGACACAAATTAACAAGAAATTATGGTCACTTTTAGTAATTATGTATTAATAATAATACTGGTAATTTTGAAAGTAAGATAAATCCAATAAATAATATTGTCACAAAGAATTAAGATTTTAAATACAAGAGAATAGTAATATATGATATATATATAATTTATAATATATAAATAGTAATATATGATATATATATATTATATATATCAATAAAAGGAAATAAAATAATTTATTTTAAACCAGAAAGAATTACTCAAATGATTGTAACATCAATTATACTAAAATCAGATTTCAAAATATTTTTAAACATTAACTTTGAAATGCTGAGTAATAAACATATTATCCCCAAGTCTTTATCTTGTCTTTCTTGAATTAAATATACCCCAAGTTAATCAATTAAAAAAAGGTTTATCAGAAATGTTTTTATAGATGTATTTCTCTAAATGAAACAATAATATAAAATTAAAATATTACTGGTTTGAAATCCATGATAAAAGAACAGATCTAGGTGACAATTATCAATATTTGCTAAACTCACTAGGTGAAAAGCTGATGGGGAACTTTACAGTAAGTGAATGAAGCTAATGACACCTTAAAATCACAGATCAATTTTAACACTACCAAAATAGAGACCTTGAGAAATTAGGTGTTTTTCAATGGAAATACACAACTCCACCCATGAAGTACTCATGTTATAAACCTTAACTTGTATCTGATCTATTCTCTAGAATTAACTAATATCTTAAAAAAATAAGCTCTGAGAAACCTGTTAAATTACAATAAAAATATCCAGAAAGAAGGAAAATATTATGGCAAGTGACTAGACTTTTCAACGTATAGATTTCAAAGGAAAAAAATACACGAGATGAGAAAGCGACAGATTAAAGAAGACACAAGAGTTACATCAATTAACTATAATTCATAGCCTTTATTTAGATTATAATTTGAATAAATTCTGCATATTAAGAAGAAAAAAACTAAGAAAATTGAATATTGAATAGTTGATAGTAAATATTATTGTTACTTTTGAGTGAGATAATAATATGATATGCTTTAAAAATGACTCACCTTTTTGAGTTATGTACTGAAATGTTTACAAATGAAATGATGCAATATTTGCCATCTTCTTCAAAATGCTTTGTTGTATGAGGAATAGGGAAATCAGTGAAGATATTTATGAGACAAGGTTGTCCATTAAGTGATAACTGTTGAAGACTGATATAGGTACATGGAAGTCCCTTTCACTATTCTTTCTACGTTGCAATATGTTTGAAATTTTTCATAATGAGTGGTTAAAGAACAAAAGATGACTTTTTCATGGTATCCAATCCTTCATAATTTATTTTTAAATTACTTTTTTGAAGAATGAGAGTTAATTTTTTATTATTATTTTAAGAGAGAGAGAGTAGGAGTGGGGGAGGGGGGCAGAGGGATAGAGAGAGAGACAGTATCTCAAGCAGATTCCACTCTCAGGATAGAGCCAGACATGGGACTCCATCCCACAACCCTGGAAAAATGACATGAGGTGAAATCAAGAGTCAGATGCTCAACTGAGCCACCTGGCTGCTCAAAGTGTTTTATATTTTAAAGGACTTTACTTGACAAAATTAAAAGTTAGTTGCATAATTTTTATCCCTCAATTTGTGAGTGTACACCTTTGGGTCTACAAAATTAAAAAGTTTTGGAATCACTAGTGTGGCTATATTCTACTATAACCTATTGTAACAGGAAGCCATAAAAAAATCTGGATGGATTTGTATATATAATTAACATATAAATTATATGTGCATTCATTACTAATTAAAAAAATTAATTTTAAAGTGATTTTAAGCAATAGAAATTTTGCAAAATAGTACGAAGGCACCATGTACCCCTTTCCCAGCTTCCCATAAATAACCATAATAAAATTATGGAAAAGAGAACATTAACATTGGTAACATATTAAAAAATAAATTATGGATCTTAGTCAAACTCTCAGCTTCTACATTAATGTTATTTTGTTTAAACAAAATTTTAATTTTCAAAAATAAAATAAAATAAAATAAAATAAAATTTTCTTTCTTGCATTACCATACTGATAATGCATGATATGTTTAGTGTTTGTTTTGTTTTTCCTTTTGTAGACTGAAAAAAAGGTACTGAAAGTGAATATGAAAATAATTTTTTCACATGTTTACTATTTATTCCAATCTCACCTACATAAAGTGCAAGAGCAATTTTTTAATATATTTTTATTTTAATTATTTTTATTGTGGTCAAATATATATAAATTACCATTTAACTATCAGTAGCTATACAGTTTAGTTCATTAAGTACATTTATAGTGCTGTGAAACTATCATCACCATCCAACCCCAGAATATGTTTATCATCCCAAACTAAATTTCTATACTGATTAAATAATAATTCCTCTTTATAATCTTCCCCAGGTCCTAGTAACTACTAGTCTACTTTCTGTCTGTAATGAATCTGACTATTCTAGGTGCCTCACAGAAAAGGAATCACACAGTATTTTTGCTGTTCTTGTTATTGATTTATTCCACTTAGCATGACTTTAATAATTTAATTTTTTAATGGGAAATTTATAGTCAAATTGGTTTCCATACAACACCCAGTGCTCATCCCAACAGGTCCCCTCCTCAATGCTCATCACCCACTTTCCCCTCGTTTCCACCCCCAAACAACCCTCAGTTTATTTTCAGTTTTTAAGCATCTCTTATGGTTTATCTCCCTACCTCTCTAACTTTTTTTCCCCTTCCCCTCCCCCATGGTCTTCTGTTAAGTTTCTCAGGATCCACATAAGAGTGAAAACATATGGTATCTGTCTTTCTCTGTGTCACTTATTTCACTTAGCATAACACTCTCCAGTTCCATCTTGCTACAAAAGGCCATATTTCATTCTTTCTCATTGCCAAGTAGTATTCCATTGTATATATAAACCACAATTTGTTTATCCATTCATCAGTTGTTGGACATTTAGGCTCTTTCCATAATTTGGCTATTGTTGAAAGTGCTGCTATAAACATTGGGGTACAAGTGCCCCTATACATCAGCACTCCTCTATCCCTTGGGTAAATTCCTAGCAGTGCTATTTCTGGGTCATAAGGTAGATCTATTTTTAATTTTTTGACGAACATCCACACTGTTTTCCAGAGTGGCTACAACAGTTTGCATTCCCACCAACAGTGCAAGAAGGTTCCCATTTCTCCACATCCTCTCCAGCATCTATAGTCTCCTGATTTATTCATTTTGGCCACTCTGACTGGCATGAGGTGATATCTCAGTGTGGTTTTGATTTGTATTTCCCTGATGAGGAGCGACTTTGAGCATCTTTTCATGTGCCTGTTGGCCATGTCGATGTCTTCTTTAGAGAAGTGTCTATTCATGTTTTCTGCCCATTTCTTCAATGGATTATTTGTCTTTCAGGTGTGGAGTTTGGTGAGCTCTTTATAGATTTTGGATACTAGCCCGTTGTCTGATATGTCATTTGCAAATATCTTTCCCATTCCGTTGGTTGCCTTTTAGTTTTGTTCATTTGTTGCCTTTGCAGTGCAGAAGCTTTTTATCTTTGTGAGGTCCCAATAGTTCATTTTAGCTTTTAATTCCCTTGCCTTTGGAGATGTGTCAAGTAAGAAATTGCTGCCGCTGGGTACGAGAGATTTTTTCCTGCTTTCTCTTCTAGGGTTTTGATGGTTTCCTGTCTCACATTCAGGTCCTTCATCCATTTTGAGTCTATTTTTGTGAATGGTATAAGAAAGTGGTCTAATTTCATTCTTCTGCATGTTGCTGTCCACTTCTCCCAGCACCATTTGTTAAAGAGACTGTCTTTTTTTCCGTTGGATATTCTTTCCTGCTTTGTCAAAGATTAGTTGGCCACACTTTTGTGGGTCCAATTCTAGAGTCTCTATTCTATTCCATTGGTCGATGTGTCTGTTTTTGTGCCAATACCATGCTCTCTTGATGATTACAGCTTTGTACTAGAGGTTAAAGTCTGGGACTGTGATGCCTCCTGCTTTGGTCTTCTTCTTCAATATTACTTTGACTATTTGGGGTCTTTTGTGGTTCCATATACATTTTGAGATTGCTTGTTCTGGCTTCGAGAAGAATGATGGTGCAAGTTTGATTGGGATTGCATTGAATGTGTAGATTGCTATGAGGAGTATTGACATTTTAACAATATTTATTCTTCCAGTCCATGAGCATGGATGTATTCCTCATTTCTAATTATTTTTTAGCTCTTTGATATCTATGGTAAGAGTTTCACTGATGTGTGTTCTATTCTTTTCTTAATCCTGGTGAGTATTCTTATGATTGTTGCTTTAAATTCTCCATCAAACATATTACTTATATTTGTTTCACTTTGATTTCTGGCTGTGGCCTTATCTTATCATTTCATTTAGGATAAATTGCTTATTTTTGAATTTTGTCTAAGTCTCTATCTTCTCTGTGTTAGAGAAGCCAATTATGGGGGCACCTGGGTGGCTCAGTCTTTTAAGCGTCTGACTCCACTTTGGCTTATGTCATGATCTCATGGTTTGTGGGTTTGAGACCTGCATCAGTCTCTGCCCTGCTTGGAATTCTCTCTCCCTCTTTCTCTGCCCCTACCCTTCTCTCTCTCTTTCCCTAAAAATAAATAATAAATACATAAACTTTTTTAAAAGAGGAAACATCCAATTATATTTCCTGCTCCTGAAAGCAATGGCTTTATGAAGAAGTGGTCATGTATTTCCCAGGTCCTGGCACTTCAAGGAGTGTCTCTGGTTTGTGCTGTGTGCGCTCTGCTCTTGTGTTTTGGCTCCTTTATCCTTTCAGCCAGTCATATGTAGGGGCTCTACTTGCCTCTTGGGCACTCTTTGTTCCTTGACCAGAATGTAGATATGCCCTGGTCTACTTGTGAAATGAGACCCGATACTATGTCCACTAGATATGAGGCCCTGCAATAATCTCTAGTTGGGAGACATTGTGTGGGTGGCTGTTTGTTCTGCCATTTGGGGGGAGGGGCCTGCAACACAGGGACTGAGGCAAGCTTAACTGAGGACAGTTGCACTGGAGTGCAAGGCAGTGGGGCTTAGTGTAAGCAAGTTAGCCAGTGTGGACCCTGCACTGCTTCCCACAGCTTGCTCTGTTTTTATGCTGAAGGACAGAGGAGGGGAATGGTGCCAGCCAATTCTTTTGTCCCTCTCCATGAACTCTACCACTCAAGCACTTGCTCCAAGAAGAATGAATAATCTCTCCACTGAGTGCCTCAAATGTTCTTCAGATCATTATTTCCATGCCATCTTTCCCTGGATTGTTTTTCTTCTATCTCCAGGAGCAGATCAGTGCCTTCAGGCCTCTATCCAAGCCAAGCCTGCTAATTTTTTTTTTTTTAATTCGAGTTACTTAACATACTGTGAGTATTGGCTTCACAGTAGTGAAGTGAGCAGAATTTAGTATACATTACTTATATATAACACTCAGTGCTCATCCCAACAAGTGCCCTCCTCAATGCCCCTAACCCATTTAGTCAACCCTCTAACCATCTCCCCTCCAGCAATCCTCAGTTTGTCCTCTGTATTTAAGAATCTCATGATTTGCTTCACTCTCTGTTTTTATCTTTTATTTACTTCCCTTCCCTTTTGTTCATCTGTTTTGTTTCTTAAATTCCACATATTAGTGAAATCATATGATATTTTTCTTTCTCGGACTTCTTTATTTCACTTAGCATAATGCCCTCTAGTTCAACCCACGTTGTTGCAAACAGCAAGATTTCATTCTTTTTGATTGCTGAGTAATATTCCATTACACACACACACACACACACAAACACAAACACCACACCACACCTCTTCTTAATCTATTCATCAGTCGAGGGGCATTTGGGCTCTTTCCATATTTCCATAATTTGGCTGTTTTTCATAGTGCTGCTATAAACACTGGGGTTCATGTGCCCCTTCAAGTCAGTAGTTTTGTATCCTTTGGATAAATGCCTACTAGTGCAATTGCTGTCTTGTAGGGTAGTTCTATTTTTAAAATTCAAAGAACCTCCATACTGTTTCCCAGAGTGGCTGCACTAGCTTGCATTCCCAGCAACAGTGCAAGAGGGCTACCCTTTTTCTGCATCCTTGCCAACATCTGTTGTTTCCTGAATTGTTAATTTTAGCCATTCTGACAAGTGTGAGGTGGTATCTCATCATGGTTTTGATTTGTATTTCCCTGATGATGAGTGATGTTGAACAGTTTTTCATGTGTCTGATAGCCATCTGGATTTCTACCTTGGAAAAGCATCTATTAGTGTCTTCTGCTCATTTCTTCAACCTCTTTGACCTCTCTGTCCATTTCTTCAACTTCTTGGACCTCAGCCACAGCAACCTCTTATTAGATGTGTCTCTGGAGGCAAGGGAAATCAAAGCAAAATGAGGAGTTTGGACCTCATCAAGATAAAAAGCTTCTGCACAGCAAAAGAAACCATAAGCAAAACTAAAAGGCAACTGGGTGTCTGGGTGGCTCAGTCGGTTAAGCATCTGACTTTGGCTCAGGTCATGATCTCATGGTTCCTGGGTTTGAGCCTTATGTTGGTCTCTGTGCCAACAGTTCAGAGCCTGGAGCCTGCATCAGATTCTGTGTCTCCTTCTCTGTCTCTGCCCTCTCCCACTTGCTCTCACTCTCTCTGTCTCTCAAAAGTAAGAAACATTTTAAAAATTAAAAAAAAAACCCTAAAACTAAAAGGCAACTGATGAAATGGGAGAAGATATTTACAAATAACAGATAAAGGGTTAGTATCTAAAATCTGTAAAGAACTTATCAAACTCAACACCCAAAAAGCCTGCTGACGTTTAAAGCTCCAGGCTGTAAGCCACACTGGTTGCAAGAACTCAAAATCCAGTCTCATTTCTTTTCCCCAAGCCAATGACTTTGGGATAATGTTCTCCTTGTGCATGCCCTTGTGTGTTCTACTCTCTTTTCCTTTTCTTTGTGACCACGGGGTTTTTCCCCTCTGCAGCACCAAAGATCCATTTCTCCCCTCAATTAAAACTCTACATGTCCTACCTTCTTTAAGGTGGCCTCTTCTTTCCCTTTAGCTTTTGAGATTTCTCTGTCAGTCTTCAGGGTGATTTCTGAGGTATTTAGAATGTTTTGATCATTATCTAATTGTGTTCATGAGAAAAGATGGACAATAATTCTTCTATTCCACCACCATCTTCCTAGGGTCCCCAAAATTTCCTTTTTATCCATTCATCTATTGATGGACACTTAGGTGGTTTCTAATAATTTGGCTATTGTAAATAATCCTGCAATAAACATAGGGTGCACATATCTTTTTGAATTAGTGTTTTTTGTATTCCTTGATTTGTATTGGAATTAGTGAATCATATGCTAATTTGATTTTTAATTTTTGGAGTAATATCCATGTTGTTTTCCACAGTGTTTGCATCCCACTAACAGTACATGAAAGTTCCTACTTTTCCCCATCTTGCCAATACTTGTTGTTTCTTGTGATTTTGATTTTAATCATCCTAGTAAATGTGAGGTAACATCTTTCTATGATTTTGATTTGCATTTCTCTGATGTTCAGTGATATTGAGCATCTTTTCATGTATTTGTTGACCATCTGTACATCTTCTCTGGGAAAAAAATGTTCATGTCTTCTGATTTTTTAAATGATTTGTGGTTTTTGGTGTTGATTTTTCACACTTTATATAGTTTAGATTTTAGTTTCAAACTTTATATAGTTTAGATTTTAACTCTTCATCAGAATGTGTCACTTGCAAGTATATTATCCCATTTAGTAGGTTGTATTTTAGTTTTGTTATTTGATTCCTTTGCTCTGCAGAAGCTTTTATTTTTATGTAGTCCCAAAGGTTTATTTTTGCTTTTGTTTCCCTTGCCTCAGGAGACAGATCAAGGAAAATTATGCTATGTAATGTCCGAGATATTACTGCCTATGCTCTCTTCTAGGATTTTTATGGTTTAGGTGTCACATTTATATATTTAATCCATTCTGGTATATGGTGTAAGAAAGTATTTCAGTTTCAGGGCATCTGGGTGGCTCAGTTGGTTAGGCCTCTAACTTTGGCTCAGGTCATAATTTCATGGTTCATGGGTTTGAGCCCCATGTCGGCTCTGTGCTGACAGCCCAAAGCCCAGAGCCTGCTTCAGATTCTACATCTCTCTCTCTCTCTCTCTGCCCTTCCCCACTCATGCTCTGTTTCTGTCTCAAAAATAAATAAGCATAGGAGAAGAGCCAAGATGGCAAAACAGCATGGAAGTTTTTTGTGTGTCTCACGTCCATGAAATACAGCCAGACCAAAACTAAGCCATCCTATACACCTAGAAAACTGACTGGAGGATTAACACAACAATGTTCACAACCTGAACCACAGAATTCAGCAGGTACACAGCACAGAGAAGTGAACTTCTGGAGCTAGAGGTGCAGGAAGGGAAGTGCTTTTTCGAGCGGAGAGAGGACAGAGATGGGGGGGGCAGAATACTGGAAAAGCACCCCTCCCCAAAAGCAGCTGGAGAGAAAGTGCAAAATTGGAAACAGCTGCAGGGTCTAAACTAAAAAGAGAGAAAGGAGAAAGGAGAGGGTTTAAATTCCAAGAAGACTGTAAACAAGGGGAGCGCGGTCTGCAACTCCGCAGCTCCATACCTGGCAGTGCTCTGGTGGGAAGGGCAAATCCCCAGGATCACAGTGAGTTCCGGGAGGATCTTGGGCCACACGGGGAAAAGCAGTTCCACTGCTGGAAAGACATTTGGTAGAGACTGTTAAAGCCACCTGGTCCCAGCAGACCCCAGAAGGGGCCACATCTGCTGGTGCTGGGGCAAGGTCATTAAGGGTGAAGCCTGGTGCCAGATGTGTGTTGATTTTCCATAATCTCTGAAACGCTACTGCTACACTATCTCGTGAACTTTTTCTGGGGCAGGCTGGCACCTGGCCGTAGTCTCAGGGCACCGGTAGCAGCAGGGTCCAGAAAGTATTCCTGGGTGCAGCCAGCATTCAGCCATTGCTCAGTGAGACCCTCCTGCAGAGGGGCAGAACAGGTCTAAGGGGCTGGGGAAAGCAGCCGCATGTGAGATGAAACTCAGGTGAGAGGTACTGCCCTACCTGGGGTCTGGTCACAGAGAGTGAAAAAGCGGGGAGTGGACGACAGCTGAAGACAGAAGATGGGTGCGTGATTGTTGATCTGGGAGAAGAAACTGGGTAGCTGGGTGGCGCCATTTTCACCACTCCCGCGCATGCGCATATGCATCTACCAGCGCCACAACACTCCACCTCGGTAAGCTAGCAGTGCCTTCTAGTGGAAAGCAGAGCTGTTATGCTGAGCCCCGCCCAACTGGGCCAACCTCGCTCTTCAAGGGCACAAGTCTCACGGCCAGCTTAGTTTATGGACTATAAAGCGCTACATAGACTGACCTCTAGGGGAAAACAAAGTAATTTAAGTTCTACTTCAATCTGTTAGGAGGTCCATCTATTCAGTTTTGTTTCTTTTATTTTTTTCTCTTTAACATTTCTTTTTCTTGAATACAGAAAGAGAAAAAATTAATTTTTATTAAAAATATTTTTCTTTAATTTTTATTACTATACTTCTTACTTTTGTGTATTTTTTTTCAAATTCTATTTTACTTCCATCATTTTATTTTAGTCTACTTCAGTGTATTCAACTTGTCAAAGTTTCAAACAATAGCCTTTTTTAAATTTTTTCCCCTTTTCATTTCTTTTCTTTTTCTTGAATGCAGAAAAAGAAAAACTTCATTTTTACGTCCAATTTCTATTAAAAATATTTTTTTATTTTTTACTATACTTTTTGCTTTTATGTAATTTTTTGAAATTCTACTTTACTTCCATAATTTTATTTTAGTCTACTACAGTGTATTCACTTTTCCAAATTTTCAAACAATTTCCTTCTTCTTTTTTTTCTTTTTCCTTTTCTGTATTTTTTCACTTTTTCATTTCTCTTCTTTTTCTAGAATATAGAAAAAGAAAAAAAGACTATTTGTATTTTTAATTTTTAATGAAAATACTTTAATTTTTTCTACTATATTCTTTACTTCTGTTTATATTTTTTTCGAATTCTATTTTACCTCCATGATCTCATTTTAGTCAACTTCTGTGTATTCATTTTTTCAAATTCTCAAGAGATTTCCTTTTTTTCTCCTCCTCTTTTTTTCCCCTCTAATCTGTCAAAACACTTTCAACACCCAGACAAAAACACACCAAGGATCGAGAATCATTTATTCAATTTTTGTGTGTGTGTGTCTGTTTAATTTTTTAATTTTAATTTTTTTTTACTTTTAATATTTTTTTAATTTTATTTTTTCTCCCTTAAAATGACTCCAAAAGAAAAAGCACGAAGAAACGACAGCCAGGGATTTAACCAACACAGACACAAGCAAGATGTCTGAACCAGAATTTAGAATCACGATAATAAGAATACTGGCTGGGGTCAAAAATAGATTAGAATCCCTTTCTGAAGATATAAAAGAAGTAAAAAATAGGCAGAATGAAATAAAAAATGCTATAACTAAGCTGCAATCATGGATGGATGCAGCGGCGGCAAGGATGGATGAGGCAGAACAGAGAATCAGTGATATAGAGGACAAACTTATAGAGAATAATGAAGCAGAAAAAAGAGGTAGATTAAGGCAAAAGAGCATGATTTAAGAATTAGAGAAATCAGTGACTTATTAAAAAGGAACAACATCAGAATCATAGGGGTCCCAGAAGAAGAAGAGAGAGAAAAAGGGATAGAAGGGTTATGTGAGCAAATCATAGGGGAAAACTTTCCTAACCTGGAGAAAGACACAGACATCAAAATCCTGGAAGCACAGAGGACCCACATGAGACTCAACAAAAAACAACCATCAACAAGGCATATCATAGTCAAATTCACATAATACTCAGGCAAGGAGAGAATCATGAAAGCAGCAAGGGAACAAAAGTCCCTAACCTACAAGGGAAGACAGATCAGGTTTGCAGCAGACCAATCCACAGAAACTTGGCAGGACAGAAAGGAGTCGCAGGATATATCCAGTGTGCTGAATCAGAAAATTATGTAGCCAAGAATTATTTATCCAGAAAGGCTGTCATTCAAAATAGGAGAGATAAAAAGTTTCCCAGACAAACAAAAATTAAAGGAGTTTGTGACTACTAAACCAGCCTACAAGAAATTTTAAGGGGAACTCTCTGAGGGGAGGAAAGATGAATATATATATATATATATATATATATATATATTAAAAAGGACCAAAGAACACCACCAGAAACTCCGACTCTACAAGCATCATAATGGCAATAAATTCATATCTTTCAGTACTCACTCTAAATGTCAATGGATTCAATGCTCCAATCAAAAGACAAAGGGTAACAGAATGGATAAGAAAACAAGATCCATCTATATGCTGTTTACAAGAGACCCATTTTGGACCTAAAGTCACCTTCAGACTGAAAATAAGGGGTTGGAGAACCATCTATCATGCTAATGGTCAACAAAGAAAGCCGGAGTAGGGATACTTATATCAATCAATCTAGGCATTAAAATAAAGACTGTATCAAGAGATGCAGAAGGGCATTATATTATAATCAAGCGGTCTATCCACCAAGAAGACCTAACAATTGTAAACATTTATGTGCCAAATGTCACAGCATCCAAATGTATAAATCAATTAAATACAAACATAAAGGTATTCATCGATAGTAATAACATAACTGTAGGAGACTTCAACACCCCACTCAGAGCAATGGACAGATAAGCTAATCAAAAAATCAACAAGGAAACAATGGCTTTGAATGACACACTGGACCAGATGAACTTAACAGATATATTCAGAACATTTCATCCTAAAGCAGCAGAATATACATTCTCCAGTGCACATGGAACATTCTCAAGAATAGAACACATACTGGGACACAAATCAGGCCTCAGAAAGTACAAAAAGATGGAGATCATACCGTGCATAGTTTCAGACCACAACGCTATGAAACTCGAAATCAACCACAAGAAAAATTTGGAAAGGAAACAAATACTTGGAGACTGAAGAACATACTACTAAAGAATGAATCGTCTAACCAAGCAGTTAAGGAGGAAATTGAAAACTATATGGAAATCAATGAAAATTATAACACCACAACCCAAAACTTCTTGGATGCAGGAAAGATGGTCATAAGAGGAAAGTATATAGCAATCCAGGCCTTCTTAAAGAAGGAAGAAAGATCTCAGATACAGAATCTAACCTTACGCTTTAAGGAGCTGGAAAAAGAACAGCAAATAAAACCCAAAACCAGCAGAAGACAGGAAATAATAAAGATTAGAGCAGAAATTAATACTATCGAAACCAAAAAAAAAAAAAAACAGTAGAAAAGATCAATGAAACCAGAAGCTGGTTCTTTGAAAGAATTAACAAAATTGATAAACCACTTTCCAGTTTGATCAAGAAGAAAAATGAAAGGACCCAAATAAATAAAATCAAGAATGAAAGAGTAGAGATCACAACCAACACAGCATAAGTAAAAACAATAATAAGAGAATATTATGAGCAATTTTATGCCAATAATATGGGAAATCTGGAAGAAATGGACAAATTCCTAGAAACACACACACTACCAAAACTGAAACAGGAAGAAATAGAAAATTTGAACAGACCCATAACCAGTAAGGAAATCGAATTAGTAATAAAAAATCTGCCAAAAAACCAGAGTCCAGGGCCAGATGGCTTTCCAAGGGAATTCTACCAAACATTTAAGGAAGAGTTAATACCTATTCTCATGAAACTGCTCCAAAAAATAGAAATGGAAGGAAAACTTCCAAACACTTTCTATGAAGCCAACATTACCTTGATTCCAAAACCAGACAGAGACTCCACTAAAAAGGAAAACTAGAGACCAATTTCCCTGATTAACATGGATGCAAAAAACCTCAACAAGATGTTAGCCAACCAGATCCAACAATACATTAAAAAAATTATTCACCACGACCAAGTGGGATTTATACCTGGGATGCAGGGCTGATTCAATATCCACAAAACAATTAATGTGATTCATCACATCAATAAAAGAAAGGACAAGAACCATATGATACTTTCAATAGATGTAGAGAAAGCATTTGACAAATACAGCATCCTTTCTTGATAAAAACCCTCAAGAAAGTAAGGATAGAAGAAGCATACCTCGAGATCATAAAAACCGTATATGAACAACCCAACGCTAATATCAACCTCAATGGGGAAAAACTGAGAGCTTTCCCCCTGAGGGCAGAAGAATAAAGGGATGTCCACTCTCACCACTGTTATTCAACACAGTATTGCAAATCTTAGCCTCTGCAATCAGACAACACAGAGAAATAAAAAGTATTCAAATCAGCCAGGAGGAGGTCAAACTTTCACTCTTTGCAGATGACATGATATTCCATATGGAAAACCCAAAAGATTCCACCAAAAAACTGCTAGAACTGATTTATGAACTCAGCAAAGTTTCAGGATATAAAATAAATGCACAGAAATCAGTTGCATTCCTATACACCAACAATGAAGTGACAGAAAGAGAAATCAAGGAATCGATCCCATTTACAGTTGCACAAAAAAAAAAAAAACATAAAATACCTAGGAATAAATGTAACCAAAGAGGTGAAAAATCTATATGCTGAAACTATAGAAATCTTATGAAAGAAATTGAAGAAGACACCAAAAATGGAAAAAATATTCCATGCTCCTGGATAGGAAGAACAAATATTGTTAAAATGTCTATGCTACCCAAAGAAATCTACATATTCAATGCAATCCCTATCAAAATAACACCAGCATTCTTCACAGAGGTAGAACAAATAATCCTAAAATTTGTATGGAACCAGAAAAGATGCAGAATAGCCAAAGCGATCTTGAAAAAGTAAACCAAAGCGGGAGACATCACAATCCCAGACTTCCAGCTATATACTACAAAACTGTAATCATCAAGACAATATGGCACTGGCACAAGAAAAGACACTGCTAAGTGAAATAAGCCATACAGAGAAAGACAGATACCATGTGTTTTCACTCTTATGAGGATCCTGAGAAACTTAACAGGAACCCATGGAGGAGGGGAAGGAAAAAAAAAGAGAGAGGTTAGAATGGGAGAGAGACAAAGCATAAGAGACTCTTAAAAATTGAGAACAAACTGAGGGCTGATGGGGGGTGGGAGGGTGGGGGTGGGTGGGTGATTGGTACTGAAGAGGGCATCTTTTGGGATGAGCACTGGGTGTTGTATGGAAACCAATTTGACAATAAATTTCATATTAAAAAAACAGATCAATGGAACAGAAAAGAAAACTCAGAAATAGGCGCACAAACGTATGGCCAACTAATCTTGGACAAAGCAGGAAAGAATATTCAAGGGAATAAAGACAGTCTCTTCAGCAAGCGGTGCTGGGAAAACTGGACAGCGACATGCAGAATGAGCCTGGACCACTTTCTTACACCATACATAAAAATAAATTCAAAATGGATGAAAGACCTCGATGTAAGACAGGAAACCATCAAAATTGTCGAAGAGAAAGCAGGCAAAAACCTCTTTGATCTTGCCCGCAGCAATTTCTTACTCAACATGTCTCTGGAGGCAAGGGAAACAAAAGCATAAATGAACTACTGGGACCTCATCAAAATAAAAAGCTTCTGCACAGTGAAGGAAACAATCAGCAGAACTAAAAGGCAGCCGACAGAATGGGAGAAGATATTTGCAAATGACATATCAGATAAAGGGTTAGTATCCAAAATCTATAAAGAACTTATCAAACTCAACACCCAAAAAACAAATAATCCAGTGAAGAAATGGACAAAAGACATGAATAGGCACTTCTCCAAAGAAGACATCCAGATGGTCAACCGACACATGAAAAAATGTTCAATATTTCCCTCCATCATCAGGGAAATACAAATCAAAACCACAATGAGATGCCACCTTACACCTGACAGAATGTCTAACACTAACAACTCAGGCAACAACAGATGTTGGCGAGGATGTGGAGAAAGAGGATCTCTTTTGCAATGTTGGTGGGAATGCAAGCTGGTGCAGCCACTCTGGAAAACAGTATGGAGGTTCCTCAAAAAAACTAAAAGTAGAACTACCCTACAACCCAGCAATTGCACTACTAGGCATTTATCCAAGTGATACAGGTGTGCTGTTTTGAAGGGACACATGCACCCCATGTTTATAGCAGCACTGTCAATAATAGCCGAAGCAAGGAAAGAGCCCAAATGTCCATCAATGGATGAATGGATAAAGAAGATGTGATACACACACACACACACACACACACACAATGGAGTATTACTCAGCAATCAAAAAATGAAATCTTGCCATTTGCAACTACGTGGATGGTACTGGAGGTTATTATGCTAAGTGAAATTAGTCAGAGACAGACAAAAATCATATGACTTCACTCACATGAGGACTTTAAGAAACAAAACAGATGAACATAAGGGAAGGGAAACAAAAATAATATAAAAACAGGGAGTGGGACAAAGCAGAAGAGACTCATAAATATGGAGAACAAACTGAGGGTTGCTGGAGGGGTCGTGGGAGGGGTGATGGGCTAATTGGGTAAGGGGCACTAAGGAATCTACTCCTGAAATCATTGTTGCACTATATGCTAACTAATTTGGATACAAATTAAAAAAAATAATAAAGTTAAAAACGAATAAATATATAAACATAAAAAAATTAAAAAAAGAAGAAAATATTTCAGTTTCATTCTTTTGCATGTAGCTGTAATGTTGTTTTTTTTTTTTAAACACTGTTTGTTGAAATGTCTGTCTTCTTCTCATTACATAGTCTTCCCTTTTTTGTTTAAGATTAATTGAACATATAACTGTGGATTAATTTCAGGGCTTTCTACTGTGTTCCATTGATCTATGGGTCTGTTTTTGTGACAGTAATTTACCGTTTTTGATTATACAGATTTGTAGTATTCCTTGAAATCTGAGATTGTAATACCTACAGCTTTTTTTTTTCTTTTTTAAGATTGCATTGCCTACTTTGAGTCTTCTGTGGCTCCATACAAATATTAGGATTATTTGTTCTAGTTTTGTGAAAATAGGATTGGTATTTTAGTTGGCTGGTATTCAGATGTAGACTCCATTAAATCTGTAGATTTTAAGTAGTATACACATTTTAACAATAGTTGCTCTCCAAATCCATAACCATGGGATGTCTTTCAATTGGTTTGTATCATCTTCAATTTTTTTAATTGATGTTTCATAGTTTTCAGATTACAGGAATTCACTTCCTTTTTAAAGTTCCTTTCTAGGTATTTTGTAATTTCTATCAGTTCTAGGAGTTTTTTGGTAAAATATTTGGGTTTTATATATACAGTATCATGTTATTTATAAATACCAAATTATTTGTAAATGTTTTACTTCTTCATTATGAATGTGGATGCCCTTAATTCCTTTTTCTTGTCTGGTTGGTGTGGCTAGAGCTTCCAGTACTATATTGAATAAAAGTTGTGAGAGTGGACAAACTTATCCTGTTTCTGATCTAAGGGGAAAAGCTCTCATTTTTTCACCATTCAGTATGATGTTAGTTGTGTTTTATTTTATATGTGAACTTTATTATGTTGAGATATGTTTCCTTTAAATTTGCTTTTTTGTGAAGTTTCATCATCAATGAATGTTGCACTTTTTCAAATGCTAATCTGGGTCTTGAAAGATCATATGATTTTTATCCTTTCTTTTATTGATGTGATGTATCACCTTGATTCTTTCCAAATATTTAACCAAACTTACATTCCAATAATAAATCCCACTTGTTCCTGCTGAATTATTTTACTTAATATATTGGACTTGGTTTGCTAATATTTTATTGAGGATATTTGCATCTATGGTCATCGTAGATATTGTCCTGTACTTACTTTTTTTGTTTTAAACTTTCTTCATCTAGTTTTGTTATTGGGATGTTGGCCTCATAGAATGAATTTGGAGCCTTCCCTTCCTCTTGTATTTTTGTGAATAGTCTGATAAGAATAGGTATTAAGTCTTTAAGTGTTTGGTAGAATTCACCTGCGAAGCCATCTGGTTCTGGACTTTTGTTTGTTGAGATTTTTAGATTACTGATATAGTTTCATTGCTGGCAATTGGTCTGTTCCAATTTTCTATTTGATTTTGTCATTCTCATGTTCTTTCATTTAGGGCATATTCCAATGCCTCCTCATTTTGTCTAATGCTGTGTCTGTTTTTATGTGTTAGGAAAGTCAGCTATGTCTTCCTGCTCTTGAAAATAGTGGCTTCATGAAGGAAAGGTCTTGTGTTGCCCTGCAGTCCAATGTCCCGTTTACTAGAAATTGTTTTTTCAGTGGTGTCTCCTTTGTGTGTTGTGTGTGTCTTACTATTGTGACTGTTCCAAGTATGCCTTTAGTCCAGTTGTCTGCCATGTCTCTCTTTGCCACTTTGGGCAGGATTTGTTGCCTGTGTTGTTAGAGGTATGGTGTATGGCTTCTTTGGGGTTGAATTGATTCAGACAAAGAATTTGACTGAGCTGTGATAATACTGAACTGCAGGGTTCTCTCCCTCTGTTGTCCCCTGAGAAGCTTTTGTTGGTAGGTGGGACCTACAGTTAGACCTGATGTCTGCCCCAGCCAACTGATGGGGCAAGTGTAAGACTGGTGTTGGTGGTTATCATCCTTTTTCCCCAGGGAAGAACTCTCTTTGGAGTGTTTGCTCGTACCCTGGCAGTCTTGTGGCACTACTTTGTATGGCCTGCCAAAAACATATGGAAGGGAACATGCCCACAGGAGAATGTCGGGGGAGGGAAGGACATGCAGTGCCAGTAATGTCAGTGCTGATCCTCTGTGGAAGGGCACCTGCAGCCGTGAAGAAATGTCCTGCCAGGATGGAGGGTACATGTCTACAGAATATCACTAGGGAAGAGCATACCATTAACAAGGTAGGTTGAATATATTGGTTCCTGTAGGTGTCTGTATATCTAGGCTGGTGGATTGGGAAGACAAATTATTCCTGACAGCTTTTTTGCTCTTGGAGAAGTTTCCCAAAGATCCCTGCACCTCCAGCACATGCTATGAAATTAGTAGATAAATCTCTTTCCTGTATATCTCAAGCATTTTTCAAACTACTGCTTCTGTGCTTTATCTCAGTGGGGCTGCTTTGTGCTTTCTCTTTAAGGGTGGGAACTTAGTTTCCTAGTACCTTCTGGTTTTCCGATAGCTAAGCCCACTGACTTTTTAAAACTCCAGTTTTTAATCCCTGCTGATTGTAAGAACTCACATATTTAGTTCCCTCTGGTTTTCAAAGGAAAATATTATGGGGATTTATCTTCCCAATGCAGGTCCCCAATGTCTGGGGTGCCTGATATGAGATCTTCTCCTCTCCCTTCTCCAGGCTTGAGGCAACCCTCCCTCCTGCAATACAGTCCGATGTGTCAATTTGCTCCTGACTACATCTCAGTCTTTCCCACCCTTTTTGATGTGGCCTCTTTTCTGTATTTAGATTTGGAGTCTGTTTTTCCAGTCCTTATATCATTTTCTGGTTTATTTACTCTCATGTGGGTGTTATCTAGGTGTAACCATGGGTCAAGGTGAGCCTAGGATACTCCTACTCCAAAATCTCCCCAGATATTAGATTTTTTTTCTTAATTTTTTATTGGGCTACTTTGTTATTAGTGTATAGAAATGCTACCAAATTCTGGCTATTATTTTTTATCCTGCAACTTTACTGTTTCAACCTTACTGCAACTTTAGTGTTTCAAAATTTAGTATGATTTTACTTGTGGGTTTTCATGTATATATTATTTTGATGAATTTTCCCTTTAATCCCACTTTGTTGAGTTTTTGTCATGAATGGTTTTAAGTTTTGTCAAATGCCTTTTCCACATTTCCTGAAATCGTTCATATGATTTTTATGCTTCCTTTTCTTAATGTGTGTCCCTGGAATATATGCCACTTGATCATGATGAATGATTCTTTAAATGATTGTTTAATATGGTTTGCTGATATTTTGTTGATGATTTTTGGATCTGTGTTTATCAGGGATAATTGGCCTTCTGTATTCTTTATTGTAATGTCTTTGTTTTTGGTATATAGTAATTTTGGCTTCATTGAATGTATTTAGGTGTTTTCTTTTCTTTTTAAAAAATATTTATAATATTTATTTATTTTTGAGAGAGGGAGAAAGACACAGCATGATCTGGGGAGAGGCAGAGAGAGACAGAGACACAGAATCTGAAGCAGGCTCCAGACTCTCAGCTGTTAACACAGAGCCCGATTCGAGGCTTGAACCCATGAACCGTGAGCTCATGACCCGAGCTGAAGTCAGATGCTCAATCAACTGAGCCACCCAGGTGCCCCAGGAGTTTTCTTTTCTATTCTTTGAATGCATTGAGGAGAATAGGTATTAATTCTTCATTAAATGTTTGGTAGACTTCACCTGTGACTCCATCTGGTCATGGATTTCTGCTTGTTGTAGTTTTTCATAACCAACTCAATTTTGTTAGTAGTAATAAGTCTGTCCAGATTTTGTATTTTTTACTGATCCAGTTTTGGCAAATTTTATGTTTATAAGAATACATCAATTTTTTTCTAAGTTGTCTACTTTGTGTATAATTTCTCATAACAATATCTTTGGGGACATTAAACTTCTGTGATGTCAGTGGTTACTTATCTTTCACTTTGGGTTTTAATTTCTTTGTTTTCTCATGCTGAATGTGGCAAAAATTTATCAATTTTGTGTTTTCAAAGAAACAGCTCTCAGCTTTATTGACATTTTCTCTTGCTTTTACACCTCTATATTATTTATTTCTCCTCCAGTCTTTATCTTTTTCTTCCTTTTATTAAATCTGGGCTTTGTTCTTATTTTTCTAAATCACTGAGGTATAAGGTTAGAATTTTTATTTTATATTTTTTCCTTGTGTCTTGACGTAAGCCTGCATTGGTCACACATCCTTCTTAAAACTGTGTTTGCTGTGTCCCAAATATTTTGAAACAGTCTGCTTTATTTGTTTCCATATATTAAAAAATATTGTCTTTGATTTCTTCACTGATACAGTAGTTGTTTAGTAGCATGCTATTTAGCCTCCATGTGTTTGTGGCTCTTTCCAGTTTTTTTTTTTTTTGTAATTGATTTCTAGTTTTATATCATTGTGGTTGGGAATGTTGCATGATATTATTTCAATCTTCTTAGATTTGTTGAGACTTGTTTTATTGCCTACCATGAACTATCATGGAAAATGTACTATGAGCACTTGAAGAGAATGTGTACTGTGTTGATTTTGAATTGAATGCCATGTATATAAGTCCTTCTAATATGTCATTCAAAGACATTATTTCTTTATTGATTCTCTTCCTGGATGATCTCTCCATTGATGTAATTGTGGTGTTAGAGTCCTCTACTATTTTTATATTATTGTCAATATCCCCTTTATGTCAGTTAATAGTTGCTTCATATATTTAGTTGTACCAATATTGAGTGCATAGAAAAATACATTTGTTATATGCTCCTGTGGGATTTATTACTTTTTCATTATGTAATACTCTTCTTTGTCTCTTGTTACAGTCTTTTACAGTGTGTTTTGTCTAAGCTAAGTATTACTACTCTGGCCTCTTTTTTTCCCCCATTTACAAGGAATATCATGTTCCATCCTTTCACCTTTACCTTTTATGTGTTTTTAGCTCTGAAGCGAGTCTCTTCTGGGTAGCATCCAGTTGGTTCTTGGTTTTTATTTATTTCCAAACCCTACATCTTTTGGTTAGAGTATTTAACCTATTTACATTTAAAGTATGTATTAATAAAGGTTTTGCTTCAAGATAGCAACTCGAGGAGAACCATATTTATTCATAATGGTTTTGGTTCAAGATAGCAACTTGAAAAGAATGTGAACTCAACTTTTCCATGGAACACATTAAATTACCCCTATTAATATAATACTTCCTCTTGGAAAAAAAAAAACTGAAGGAAAACTGACAAGCTTCTGAACAACAAAAGACAGAATGTTAAGAGAGCTAGAGACATTATAACAAATGAAACCCCATACCTGATGCTGTGAATGACAGTGGGGATGGATAGTACTAAAGAACTGGAAAAAACGCCTCTGTCTTTGGGCACAGAAAAAAAAAATCACAGATTAAAAGAATAGCTAACATATAAAAGAAATAGCATTAGAACTCCACCAAGAGGCAGAAAAGCTGTGGGAACACTATCAAAGTCAAAGTGGCTACAGAATGACATGGTTTATATTCCCAATATACCTGGAAAGCCTAGACTGGAGTAGGTTTGAACACAATAATAGGTGGGCCCAGTCTTCACAGTGAGCTTGTGAATTCAGCTAGTCCAAGATTTACATGCCCAGATGAGCCCAAGTTATGCTGAGACACAGAAAATAAGATGCATTTTATTTTGTAATTGAAATTTTTATTTTCACTTATTTTATTTTTTATTTTTATATTTTTTCAATTTTTTAACGTTTATTCATTTTTGAGAAACAAAGAGAGACAGAGTGTACGTGGGGGAGGGGTAGAGAGAAAGGGGGACACAGAATTCAAAGCAAGATCCAGGCTCTGAGCTGTCAGCACATGCACGACATGGGGCTTGAACTCACGAATCATGAGATCATAACCTGAGCCGAAGTTGGATGCTTAACCTACTAAGCCACCAGGTGCCCCTATTGTTTATTTTTAAAATTTGTCTTGTTTTAACTTCTGGTCTATTTATTTTTCTCTTCTCTTTTTTCTCTATTCCTGTTTCTTCTCATTTTTTTATTTTCTTTTTTCTTTCTCTTTTCTCTTTTTCCTGTGTTTGTCTTATTCTATTATGTTATTTTATTTTTAAGTTTTTAAAATAAAGTTTATTTTTGAGAAAGACAGAGACAGTGTGAGTGGGGAGGTGCAGAGAGAGAGAGGGAGAGAGAGAAAATCCAAGGCAGACTCCACACTGTCAGTATGGAGCTTGATGTGAGACTTGAACTCACAAAACCATGAGATCATGACCTGAGCCAAAACCAAGAATTGGACACTTAACCAGCTGAGCCACCCAGGTGCCCCTGTTTTTAATTTTATTATTACCAAACAAACACATTCCACATAGGGGACACCATTCACAAGAGCATTCATTCAAGTTAAGGAGAACTAAACATTCTGCCCAATCCATAGAAATAAACACAGAAAGTAATCTAAAATGGGGATACATATAAATAAACTCTAAAAGAAAGAACAGTAAAATACTTCCCAAAAAGAACTAAATGAAACAGAGATAAGCAATATGCCTGATACAGAATTTAAAATAATGATCATGACTTCACTTATATGAGGACTTTAAGAGACAAAACAGATGAACATAAGGGAAGGGAAACAAAAATAATATAAAAACAGGGAGGGTAACAAAACATGAGACTCTTAAATATGGAGAACAAAGAGAGGGTTATTGAAGGGGTTGTGGGAGGTGGGATGGGCTAAATAGATAAGAGGCATTAAGGAATCTACTCCTGAAATCATTGTTGCACTATATGCTAACTAATTTTGATGTAAATTTAAAAAAATAAAATTAAAAAATAAAATAAAATAATGATCATGAAGATACTGGTATGGAGGATAGAGTGGAAGAATGCAGTAAGAACTTCAATAAAGAGATAGAAAATATTAAAAAGAGACAAGTGTTGAAGAATACAATAACTGAATTAAAAAAAATGGTAGAGGGAATGGATAGTATATTGGAGAATTCAGAAGGACATATCAGTATTCTAGAAGACAGGGTAACATAAAGCACACAAGATAACAGGAAAAAGAAAAAAAATTATATATATATATATATTAAAATACATAATATTTAAAATATATATAACCATTTAATTATAATAAATTAATAATTATATTTATTTATTATTATCAACCACTAATAACCAATATAAATATTGATTATTGTTAATTATAATTATAATAAATAAATATAATATATAGTATTTTTTAAAATAAAGATAGATTAAGAGATCTCTTGGGCAGACCAAGCAAACAAACATTCACACTATAGGGGTTTGAGAAGAAACAAGAAGAGAAAGGTGTACAACATATATTAAAGAAATAATAACTTAAAACTTCCCTAACTTTGGGAAGAAAATAGACATCCAACTACAAGAAAAATAGTGTTCCAGACAAGATGAACCCAAGGAGGCCCAAACCACAGTATATAATAATTAAAAGGTCAAAAATGAAAGATAAAGAGAGAATCTTAGAATCATCAAGAAAGAAACCAAAGGTAACATACAAAGGGAAGCCTATTAGGCTCTCAGCTGATTTTACAGCTGAAACTCTGTAGGCCAATAAGGAGTGACATGATATATTCAAAGTGATGAAACAAAGTAAAAAAAAAATGCAACCAAGAATACTGTAGTTAACAAGGTTATAATTCAAACTTGAAGGAGAGATAAAGAATTTAGCAGACAAACAAAAGACAAAGAAGTTCATCTCCACCAAACCAGTCTTACAATAAAAGTTAAATGGATTTTATTAAGTGGGAAAGGAATGGAAATAATTAGACATAAGAAAATTATAAAGAAAATTACAAGTGAAAAGAAAATATAACAACATACACATAAAATGTGGAGGAGGAAGTAAAATAAGAAGGGAAGGAGAAAATAGTAATTGAAAAATAATTTCTGTTTTTTTAAGAATGTGTATGAACTAAGTGATGATCAAATTAGTATAGAATGCTATTTTCTTGGATGTTATATATGAATCTCATGCAACCACAAGTCCAAGTTGCTGCATAAATAGCACAAATTTCTATCGATTGACAAATGGATAAAGAAGATGTATATAATATTACTCAGAAATAAAAAATGAATGAAATCTTGCCATTTTCACCAACATGGATGGAGCTAGAGTGTATTACACTAAGTGAAATAAGTCAATCAGAGGAAGACAAACACTATATGATTTCACTCATATGTGAAATTTAAGGAATGAAATGGGTGAACACAGGGGAAGGAAGAACAAAAAAGAGATGGAAGCAAACCATAAGAGACTCTTAATTATAGAGAATAAACTGAGGGTTGCTGGAGGGGAGGTAGGTGGATAATGGGCTAAATGGGTGATGGGTATTAAGGAGGAGGGCACTTGTGATGAGCACTGGGTGTTATATGTAACTGATGAATCACTAAATTCTCTTGAAATCAATATTATACTATATGGTAACTACCTAGAATTTAAATAAAAAATTGAAAAAAAAAAGACAACATACTGAATGGGAGAAGATAATTTCAAATGAGGTACTTTATGAGTAGTTAATATCCAAATATATATAAAGAATTTATATAAGACATCACCAAAAACAAACATTCCAATTTAAAAATGGATACATAACTTAACTAAACACTTTTCCAAAGAAGGCATGTATATGGACAACTGACATGTGAAAAGATATTCAACATCACCAATCATAGAAATGCAAATCAAAACCAAAGTGATATTACCTTATACCAATTAGAATAGCTAAAACATCTATAAATATATACATATTTATATATATATTTATTTATATATATATATGGTGTGTATATATATATATATATACACCATAATACCATGTATGATGTGTGTGTGTGTACATTCACTAGAGTATTACATAGTCATCAAATAGAATGACATTGTGCCATTTGAAGCAACATGGATGGACCTAAAGGGTATTATGCTAAGTGATATAGGTCAGACTGATACAGACAAATACCATATGATTCAACACCTAAGTGAAATCTAAACAAACAAAAGAACAAACAAAATTAAAATCAGACCTATAAATACAGGGAACAAACTCATAGTTGCCAGAGCAGAGGTGGTAGGCAGTTGGGCCAAAGAACTAAAGAGGAGAGGGAGATACAGTCTTTCATCTATGGAATAAATATGTCCAAGGTATAAAAGGCACAGCATAAAGAATACAGTCAATAATATTATAATATTGATGTAAAAGGACAGATGGTAGCTACACTTTTAATGAACATAGCATAATATATAAATTTGTGAAAATGCTAAATTGTATACCTAAAACTTATGTAACTTTGTATGTCTACTATACTCAGAAAATAGTCATTAATAGGTATTTACTTATTGTCTTTATTAAATTGTTTTCTTTTGATTGTTTTTGCATTTTTTTATTTTTCCTTTTTCTTATCTTGCTCTCTTTTATTGTGTTTATTACTTTCTTTAGTATTATCTCTGACTTTCTTTCTCTTTAAGTTCTGTGCATCTATTATATACTCTGAGTTTATGGTTACCATGAGGTTCATATATATATATCCTAAGGATATAGCAGTCTATATTAAGTTGATGGTCACTTAAGTTTGAACATATTCTAAAAGAACTTTTTTTACTTCCCGCTATGATTTATTTATATGTTTTACCTTTTTATTCATAATTTTGTCACTTCTAATTATGACATTTTCTACTTAAATAAGTCCCTTTAACATTTATAATAAGGCTGATTTAGTGGTTTTGAACTCCTTTAACTTTGAGAAAGTCTATTGCTTCTTCAATTCTGCATGATAACCTTGTCAGGTAGAGTATTCTTGGTTGTAGGTATTTTCCTTCTAGCACTTTGAATATATCATGACATTTCCTCTGGCCTGCAAAGTTTCTTCTGAAAAATCAGTTGCCAACCTTATGGGGCATTCTCTTTTGCTGCTTTTAAAATTCTATCTTTATCTTTAATCATTGACATTTGAACTATTTTGTGTTGTGATGTGGACCTCCATCATATTGTCTTGTTTGGACCTTTCTGTGCTGCCTGAACCTGGATATCTGTTTTTTGTGTTTTTTGTTTGTTTGTTTGTTTTATTTTATTCCTTTGGGTTAGGAAAGTTTTCCGCTATTATTTACTTAAATAAATGTTTTGCCCCTTTCTCCCTTTTTCTCCTTCTGAGACCATTGTAATGTGAATACTTGTTTGCTTGGTGTTGTCCAAGAAATCCCTTAATCTATACTCATTTTTAAATTTTTAGTTAATTTAATCAATTAATTGCTAATCTATTGTTGACTTCCTCTAGTATATTTTTCATTTCAGTTATTGTATTATTAAACTTTGATTCTTCTTTTTAATGTTTTCTACCTTTCTTTTTGATGTTCTCATTGAGTTCATCCATTCTTCTCTCTAGTCCATTAAGCACCTTTACAATCATTAAGGTATTTATTAGTCAATTTTGCTTATTTTTTCCCTGAAATTTTCTCTTGTCCTTTTGTTGAAGCATATCCCCTTGTCTCCTCATTTTGTTTGACTTTATCTTTTTATTTCTGCAAATTAGGTTAAATGAGTATTTCTCCTAAATTTGAAGGAATGTTCTTGTGTATGGTAGTCCTCTGTGTAGACTGTGTGCCTGGTGACCGCGGCAGGCTAGTTAGGACTGTGGATGGCATGGGCTAGGAGTCCTAGGGATATCTGTACCTGGGTTGACCTGGTGAGATGGCCAGAGTTGAAGTGGTTATGGGCTGTGGTGGTCCTAGGGCTCTCCACCCAGAGGGTGCCCTGGCAGGTCCACAGAAACTGAAGAAGGTGCAAGTAGGGTGACATGGGGTTCTCAGAACAGAATGCATTCTTACGAGGCAAGCGGAGCCAAGGAAAGTGTTAGTAAAGGGTCCAAGGGTGCTTCACCCAAGGAGAGCTCTGTTGGGACACTTGAAGCTAAGGGGTGTGGGCTGGGGGTTCCTGTGGTGGTCTGCACAGGGAATGCACTAGCAGTACAACTTATATACAAAAGGGCATGGGCCAGGGTTGTCAAAAGGCTCTCCATGAAGAGGGCACCATAGCAGCACAGTTAAACCTGAAATAAGTGAAAGCTGGGGGTCCCAGGGCACTCTGAGCAGGGGTGATTCAGCATGTCAGCTAGAGACAAGGCAGAGCATGGGGTAGAGATTCCCATGGTGTTCCAAACATAGACACCCTGCTCAGGTGGCGGGAGAAGAGGTGGGCAAAGGCTGGTGTTCCCAGTGTATTCCACAAAGTGAGCATGCTGGTGGGAATGAAGGGGCCAAAGCAGGTATGAAACAGTAAGTTTCAGAGAATTGTTCACTGGCAATGACCTAGGAAGTTGTCTGGAGTGGAATCACTGTGGGCTTGCGGTGTTCTTGGATGCTTTGCACCTGTGACAACCTGGCTTTCCCACACACTCTATCAAGGTGGAGGGTAAATGTAAATCATGGTGCTCACCAGCCCCTCTGACCCAGAGAGATTTTCAACAGCTCCCCTGCCACTTGGTCAAGTTCTAGGGCTAGTTCCTTTGTATTCTGACTGCCCTTTTAAACAGGTTTATTTTTCATGTGCTCCAGGACAGACAAATCTGCTCATGGTTCATCAGTACTACCCCTTCCCACTGCAGATAGCTATGTCAAAGGTAAGGGTTACCTTTGTTTCTGTCTCTTCAACTCTTTTGCCATTCTCTATGTGATCTTTTATTGTAAAGAAGATGCTTAATCATTCCTCAGTTATTTTTCAGGAGGAAATTCATTATAAATAGGTGTAGATTTTGTGTGCTTGTAAAAGAGGTGAGTTCCTAGACTGCCATCTTGGACTGGAAGCCTGGTAGAGTCACTTTGGAAGACAGTTTTATGATTTCTGGTGAAAGTAAACGTCCCCTTACCATATTATCCAGCATTCATGCTCATTGGTATTTACTCAAAAATTTGAAAGCTTATGTCGCACAAAATCCTGCACAGCAATGCTTATAGTAGCTTATTTATAACTGCTAAAACTTGGAGGTAACCAAGGTATCTTTTAGTTTGTCAATAGATAAGTAAACTGTGTTACACCTACATAATGGAATATTATTAAGTGCTTAAAGCATGAGCTCTTAAGGCATTAAAAACATTGAGGAAACTCAAATGAATATTACTAAATGAAAGTAGTCAATCTGAAAATGCTACATAGTATATTATTCCAACTACATGACATTCTGTAAAAGGAAACTCTATGGAGACAGTAAAAAGATCAGTGTTTGTCAGAGGTTAGGGGGATGGAGGAATGAATAGGTGAAGCATGGAGGAGTTTTTACAGCAGTGAAAATACCCTGTATGATACCATAACTATGTATACATTCCAATATAAATTTGTCCAAACTCTTAGAATATACAATACCAATAGTGAACCCTAATGTGAACTATGGGCTTTGGGTGTTTATGGTGTATCAAAAGGTTCAGCACTTGTAACACAAGTATCACTCATGTTGGTGATGTTGATAATGGGAAGATGTGTGAAAGCAGGGAGTACATGGAAACTCTGTATTTGTCCCTTAAATTTTGCTGTGAACCTAAAACTCTAAAAACAAATAAAGTATTAATTTAAAAAGGCAAATAATGGAATGTAATAAAATATTTGCAACTCATATATCTGATGAGATGTTAATATCCATATGTAGATAATTCCTAAAACTCAATATAGGAAAAAAAACCCAAATAACCCATTTTAAAAATGGACAAATCGGTGCACTATGGTATACAAATGGCCAAAAGGTAATTAAAATATATGTGATATCACTAATCATTAAGACAATGCAAATTATTTATAATGAAATAACACATCACACACATTAGAGTGGCTGCTACCCAGAAAAGTAAAAAACAAAACAACACATTTTGGCAAGAATGCAGAAAAATTGGGAAACTTGTGCCTTGTTAGAGGAAATGTAAAATGGTGCAACTGCTGTAGAAAAAAGATAGTTTCTCAAAAGTTAAAAATAAAATTAGCATATATTTCCAAAATTCCATGTCTGGGTACATACCCAAAAGAAATGAAAGTAGAATCTCAAAAATGTATTTGTATACCCATGTTCATAGCAGCATTATTCACAATAGCTAAAATATGTCCATTGATGAATGGAGAAACAAATAGTGCTATATACATATATTAGAATATTATTCAGCTTTGCAAAGAAATGAAATTCTCACACATATTCAACATGGATGAAACTTAAAGACATCTGCTAGGTGAAATAAGCCACACACAAGAAGACAAATACCACATGATTCCACGTGTATGAGTTATTAAATGAGCAAAATCATAGAGACTGAGAATAGAATGATGGTTGCCAGAGTCTGGAGGGTTAGGGGAATCATGGATTATTTTGTAATTGGTGTAGATTTTAAGTGTTGCAAGATGAAATGTCTTCTTGGAATGGATAGCGGTGTTATGGTTGCACAACAATACGAATACACTTATGTCACAGAACCCTAAACTTAAAAATTGTAAAGATTGTACATTTTGTGTTAGATACATTTTAGCACAATAAAAACGTTTTTGAAAAAGAATTTTAAATAAAGGCATCAACAGATTAAAAAAAAGACAGAAAGTGTTCATCACTAGAGAAATGCTCTTCAAGATTGCCCAGTTTGTTGGAATATAATTTTTCATAATATTCTATTATAATTGTTCATATTTCTGGGGTGTTGTTTATGATCTCTCATCTTTCATTTGTTATTTTATTTATTTGGGTCTTTTTTCTTTTTGATAAAATTCTGGCTAGGGGTTTATCAATTTTATGAATTCTTTTAAAATAGCGGCTCCTAGTTTAATTAATCTGTTCTGTGGTTCTGTTGTTGTTGTTGTTGTTGCTCTTTCTATATCATTTATTCCTGCTCTATTTTTTGAGAGGTGCAGGGGCAGAAGGATAGAGAGAGAATCTTAAGCAAGCTCCATATTCAATGCAGAACCAGATGTGGGACTCCATCTCATGACCATGAGATCATGACCTGAGCCCAAATCAAGAGTCCTATGCTTAACTGACTAAGCTACGCAAATGCCCCCTTCTCCCTTAATCTTTCTTTTCTCCTTTCTTCTGCTGGATTTAGGCTTTATTTTGCTGTTCCTTTTCCAGATCCTTTAGGTGTAAGGTTAGGGTGTGTAGTTGAGATTTTTCTTGCTTCTTGAGGTAAGCCTGTAATCCTATATACTTCCCCTTCATTACTGCCTTTGTTGCATACCAAAGGGTTTGCACAGTCATGTTTTCATTTTCATTTGCTTCCATGTAT
Source organism: Panthera uncia (assembly GCF_023721935.1). Classification (NCBI taxonomy): domain Eukaryota; kingdom Metazoa; phylum Chordata; class Mammalia; order Carnivora; family Felidae; genus Panthera; species Panthera uncia. The sequence goes on along the minus strand of NC_064817.1, from coordinate 72,187,805 downwards.
TTTTATTTCTTTTAAATTTCCTGATTAACCCATTTATTCGTTAGTAGGATGTTATTTAACCTCCATATATTCATCATCTTTCCAAATTTTTGGGGGGGTAGACTTCAAGTTTCATAGTGTTGTGGCCTGGAAATATGCATGGCATGATCTCAATCTTTTTTCATTTGTTGAGGTCTGATTTATGACCCAGTATGTTACCTCTTGTTGAGAATGTTCCATGCACACTCAAAAAGAATGTGTATTCTGCTGATTTAGAGCTAACTTTTCTGAATATATCTGTTAAGTCCATCTGGTCCAGTGTGTCCTTCAAAGACATTGTTTCCTTGTTGATTTTCTGCTTAGATGATCTGTCCATTGCTGTAAGTGAGGTGTTAAGTTCCCTTACTGTTATTATATTATTATCAATGAGTTTATTTATGTTTGTTATTAATTTATTTATATATTCTAAAGGAGTTTAGGATGAATTGAAAGAACATTTGACAGAAATTATTATCCATACAAAAAAGTAAAAAACAAGGTGAATGGCAACTGCATGGGTAAATATAAAAGGAGTATAAATGCATTATTGTAACTCCTTCTCTTGTAAGTGGAAAGACAAATGAATCAAGCAATAATAATAAAACTGTGTTTATGAATTTAGTATTATAAAATTTCATTTTATGACAATAAAACAAAAATGAGGGCAGAGGAATGTTTCTAGTTTGAATCAAATATTTTGCATACTTTTGAAAACAACTTAGTATTCATCTGAACTAGACTTTTTTTAAGTTTATTTATTTATTTTGAGCAAGGGAGAGAGAGAGAGTGGACTAGGGAGTGGCAGAGGGAGAGGGAAGAGAGAGATACCCAAGCAGGCTGTGCACTGTCAGGGTCCAAGCTCATGAAAAGTAAGATCATGACCTGAGCCAAAATCAAGAATTAGATGCTTGAGTGACTGAGCTACACAGGTGCCCCTCTGAACTATATTGTTTTAAGTTGGTACTAATTTTAATCCCAAGGGCAACTACTAAAAATAACATAAAACATAGTAAAATTAACTGCAAAGAAATTAAAATGACACTGTGGAAAATTTATTTTAAGACATAAAGGGCAGAAATGGATAAGTACATGCAGAAAGGCACAAGAAAACAAAATAACAAAATGGCAGACACTTCCTAAATTATCACCAATTACATTATTTTTACTCCAATAAAAAACTGAGATTAACAGTCTAGATAAATACCATGATCCAATTCCATGCTATCTTTAAGAGATATTATAATAAAGACACAAAATGGTTGAAAAAATAAGAATGTTAAAAGAAAAGTTATGCAAACTTTATTCATAAAAGATCTGGACTGTGTATATTAATACCTGGCAAAATGCATATTAAGAAAAAAATTGATACTAGATACAAAAAGATAAATTTTGTAATGCTAAAAGGATCTATTCACCAAGAAGATTTATTGATGTATAAATAGTTCATGTTAGAGCTCCAAAATGAATTAAAGAAATACTAAAATAATTAGAAGGATAAGGACAATTCAACAAAAATAGCTGAATAATTCAATACGCCACTTCCAATAATGGATAAAGCAGGTAGATAATCTACAAGAAAATAGAAAACTTAAAAACACTATAAACAAATTAGATCTAACAGATATGTATAGTGCACTTCATTCAACCACAGCAAAGTATTTGTTCTTGTTAAATGCAATAGGTACATTCTCCAACATAAACCATATGCTAGCACAAAGAACAGACCTCAGTATATTTAAAGATATTCATATTAATCCATGGAATTAAACTGGAGGTCAACAAGAGAAGGAGAGTTACAGTTGGAGATGGCAATGTAAGACAATCTCGAACCCAGCTCCTTCCATGAACACACTGAGTCTACAACTACATATGAAAAAACTTCCTGTTTGCAAAACCTAAAGGATGGCTGAATGACAATTACACATTGGGAAAACAAGAAAATCAAATTGAAACAGGTAACACAATCTCACCATAAACCTCAATCTTAGCATGGGGTTTCACAACTGGGAAAGAACTCCAAATGCAGAGCTTCTCCCTGAGGAGCATCCCAACTTTTAAGAAAACCCATTCCCAAACATCTAATGTTTAAAAACAATAGGGCTCACATCCTGAGATCCACAGAATGATAGTGATCTTTGAAACCAAACTTAAAGGGCTCATGTATTTGGACTCACTTTTAACACAGCCTGAGGACCAGACATCTAACTTAACAAACACATCTAAGAGACTGCTGGGACACTCTCCAGGAATGAAGACTGGTGGGCACCATCATCACACTTTCCCTTTACCATGCTCCAGGGCAGCATTTCATAGAAAGGAATTCCTGGAAAGGAATTTCCACACACCTCTTGTTCCCCAATTTTTTTTGCAGACATCACCTAGGGTATGCCACTTGATTCCCTAGCTCTGGAGGCCAGGGGAAATTTAGGTTTCTAGTCTCATGGAACTTTAATAATTGGTGTCACCCAGAAAGGAGTTCATACCCTTGTCTGGTATCCCAGTTTATTTAACTGCTGCCAGGAACCACCTCTAAGTCACCTAACTCTGGTAAGCAGTGGTACTTATACTTGTGGGTCCCACAGGGCTTTAACCAATTGTGAAAGTGTTCTTAAACAGCTATCACCCTCAGGGCAGTGCAAGAGGCAAGGGCTCAGGAGCTTGACTGTGTGTGTGTGTGTGTGTGTATGAAAGAGGCCTATTAGCTAATCATCACCATGGTAGCCTGAGGGGCAAGCTTCTAATTAAATATGAATCTACATATTGACCATAATATTTTCCAGAGAGCTTGGGAAATAGGTTCTATCTTTACATTGACCCTCTGTTGCATTCCAAGGAGTCAGTGTCTCATGGAGGGGACATCTACACACATCTGGTGCACAGTTTGTTTGGTTTATTTATTTATTTATTTATTTACTTTATGGTGTCGCAGTTTATGCCATCCAGAGAATCCCCTTGGCTGCTTGGCTCTGGTGTGCAGGGGCTTGTATTCCTGAGTCTCACAGACTATAGCAATCAAAGAGATACTTGGCAGGTTACCACCCACAGGACATTTCATGGACAGTGGAATGAGGTAAATACTGCAGTCCTTCTGTGAAGGAAGCCACTTTGTTTGTCCTGGAGCTCCAGTCTGAGAAGCAAACTTCATATTTGCAAATATTTAGAGGCCTATAGAGCTGCTCTCAGGGAATGTAATCTGTGGACACTATCTTTTCCTCCTCCCTCTTTCTTGCTCCAGCTTAGTGGTATCATCCAGAAAAGATATTATAGACTGGAGCCCATTTTCTGCAATTGATAATTGAGAGACTTTCCCAGATTTCCTGGCTCTGGTGTCCAGCAGGGCTTATGCTTATGGTCTCACAGGAATGATATATATTTGCATATTTTTAAAAGGTGATGCTTGAGAGTCTGCCTTTCAGTCAGCCTGAAGCTAGGTGCTGATATACTCCCATTTGGGACACTGACCACTCTTGTAGTCTCAAAACTGGGAGCTATAAAAATATGATAGGATGCTTGAAAAAACACAAAGTTTGCAAGACAACTAGGAACTGAGGCAGGGATTAAAAATATGGTTCATCTATACTAGGCCACTCCTTCATGACAGGAGAGATAGTTTTTTAATCTACTATATAGAAACCAACACAGAGATTCAAGAAAAATGAAACAGAAGAATATGTTCCAAATTAAAGAACTAGATAAAACTTCAGGAAAAAAAAAACACCTTAATGCATATATGTAACGTACTTGATAAAATGTTCAATGTAATGGTCATAAAGGTGTACACCAAACTGGGAAAAATAATGGATGAACAAGACCTTCAGCAAAAAGATGAAAAATATGAGAAGGTATTAAATAGAAGTTATAGAACTGAATAAAACAAGAACTGAATTAAAAATACATGAAAGGGCTTCAAGAGCAAATTAGATGAAAGAAAAAATCAATCAACTCAAAGACAAAGTAGTGGAACACACCAAATCAGAGCAGAAAAAAAAGTGAAAATAACTTAAAGTACTGAAGGACTTATGGAACAACATAAATGGTCCAATATTCATATCACAAGGCTCCCAGAAGGAAAACAAGAGAAAAAAAAATGAGCATAAATTCTATTTTAAGAAATAATGTCTGAAAACTACCTTAACTTAGGGAAAGAAGGGGATATCCAGATACAGAAATTCCAGATAATCCCAAATAAGAAGACCTCAAAGATACCCACATTAAGTAATATTATAATTAAAATGTCAAAAATTAAATAGAAAAAAGAATATTAAAAACATCAAGAGAAAAACAACTTATTACATACAAAGTAACTTCCATAAGACTAGTAGCAGATTTTTCAGCAGAAATATTACTGACAGAAGGGAGTGGCATAATATTTTCAAAGTTCTAAAAAAAATCCCAACCAAGTATACTCTACCCAGCAAAGTTATCATTCAGTAATTAAGGAGAGATAGTTTTCTAGGCAAGCAAAAGATAAAAGAGTTCGTTATCACTAAATTTACCTTATAAGAAATTTTTAAATGGACTTCTTAGGCTGAAAATGTAAAGTGCTAATTAGTAAAAACAAATATGATAGGATAAACCTCACTGGAAATATAAGTATACAGCAAAAGTAGTGGATTAATAACTTATGAAACTAGTATAAAAGTTAAAGAGAAAAGTAGCAAAAATAACTATGATTATAACAATTAGCTAAGAGATGCAAAAGATTAAAAGATGTAAAATGTGACATAAAAAACATAAAATATGGTATGGTGGGAGATTAATACTGCTGATCTCTACAATCAGATCAAACCACAGATTTTATCAACATAAATAGACTGTTATAGATATAAATTTTTTCCTGTAAGCCTAATAACCACGAAGACCTATATAGTAAATACAAGAAAATTACACAGAAAGGAATATAAGTATACAACAAAAAAGTTATAGAACCACACAAGAAGAGAGCAAGAGAAGAAAGGAACAGAGAGGAACTCCAAAACAGCCAGAAAACAATTAACAATTGTAATCAATAATTACTTTAAGTGTAAAATGGACTAAATTCTCAAATAAAAGGACATAATTGCTGACTGAATAAGAAATCAGACCCTTCTATATGTTGCCTAAAAGATACTTACTTTAGATGTGAGGACACACGTGGAAAATGAAGGGATGGAAAAAGGTATTTCATGCAAATGAAAAGAAAAAGAAAGCTGGAGTACCTATATTTATATCAGAAAAAAAGAGACCATAAAACAAAGATCGTAATAAGAGACAAAGAAAAGTATTACATAATAATTCAGGTGTTAATCCAACATAATGATATAACATTTGTAAATATTTATGCACCCAACATAAAAGCACCCCAGTATATAAAGCAAATATTAACAGACCTAAAGAGAGAAATAAAGAAATAGCAATACAATAATAGTATAGAACTTTAATGCCTTTCTTACATCAATGGATACATCAGACAGAAAATCAATAAAGAAACATCAACCTAATTAACATTAGACCAGATGGATTTAACAGATATTTATAGAATATTCCATCCAAAAGGAACAGACACAATCTTCTCAAGTGCACATGAAACATTTTCCAAGATATATCATATGTTAAGATATAAAACAATTATTTTTTAAAGATAATCTCTTTTTTACATGTTTATTTATTTGGGGGGAAGGCAGGGAGAGAGAGAGAGAGAGAGACAGAGAGAGACAGAGAGAGAATCCCAAGAAGTCTCTGTGCTGCCACTGCAGAGCCTGATGCAAGGCTTTATCTCACAAATCCTGAGATCATGACCTGAAGTGAAATGGGGACAGACACTTAACTGACTGAGCCACTCAGATGTCCCTGAAACAATTCTTAATAATGTAGGAAGATTAAAGTAGTAGCAAACATGTTTTCCAATCACAGCAATATTAAACTAGAAATTTAATTACAGGAACAAAACTGAAATCTGCAAGAATTTGGAATTTACCAACATGCTACTGAATAGCCAATGAGTCAAAGAAGAAATAAAAAGAGAAATTTTAAAAAGTCCCTCGAGATAAATGAAAATGTGAATGTATCAAACCAAAATCTATGGGATACAGCAAAAACAGTTCTAAGAAGGAAGCTCATAGCCATAAAGGCCTACCTCAAAATAACGAGAAAAGTATCAAACAAACTTTACACTTCAAGAAACTATTAAAAAAGAAAACAAAGCCCAAATTTAGTAGAAAGAAAGAAATATGAAAAAATATTAGAATAGTAAGAAATGAAATGGAGACTAAATGTCAGTTGAAAAGATCAATGAAGCTAACAGCTGGTTGTTTAAAAAGATAAACAAAATTGATCAAATTTTAGCTCTACCCACGAAGGAAAAAAGAAAGAGACTCAAATAAATAAAATCATAAATAAAAGAGATATTTCAACTGATGCCACAAAAATACAAAGAAACATAAAAAACTCCTATGAACAATTATATGCTAACAAAGTGGACAACCAAAAAGAAATGAATAAATTCCTAGAAAAATACAAACTACCAAGACTGAATCATGATGAAACAGAAAATCTGAACAAATTGATTACTAGTGAGATTGAATCAGTAATCAAAAACCTCCTAACAAAAAGCCCAGTACCAGATGGCTTCACTGGTGAATTCTACCAAATGTTTAAAGAAGAATTGATACCAAAATAACAAAGGGGAAAAAAATGAGAGAGAAGTAAACCAAGAAACAGACTCTAAACTATAAAGAACAAACTGATGGTTACCAGAGGAGAAGTGGGTGGGGAATGGATTAAATAAGGGATGAGGATTAAGGAGTGAACTTGTGATGACTATTGGGTATTGTATGGAAATGTTGAATCACTATATTGTACACCTGAAGTTAATATTACACTATGTGTTAACTAACTAGAATTTAAATATAAATGTAAAAAAGTAATTGATACCAATCCTTCCCAGACTCTTCCAAAAAATCCAAAAAAGGAAGGAACTCTTCCAAACTTACTTAATAAGGCCAGAATTACACAGTTACCTAAATGAGACAAGGATGCCACGAGAAAAGGAAATTACAAGCCAATATCCCCAAATAACATAGATGCAAAAATATTTAACAAAATCTTAGCAAACAGAGTTCAACAATATATTAAAAGGATCATACATAATGATCAAGTGGGATTTTTCCAAGGCTGTAAGCATGGTTCAACATCCATGAATCAGTCAGCATAAAACCACATTAACAAAATAAAACAAAATCATACAATCATCTCTATAGTTGCATAAACATAAATTGACCAAATTAACTTCCATTTATGACAAAAACTCAACAAAGCAAGTATAGAGAGTATGAAATTCAACATAATAAATGGCATATATGACAAATCCACAGCTAATATATTCAATGATAGAAAGTTGAAAGTTTTTACTGTTAGATCCAGAATAAGGCAAAGATGCTCATTCTACACACATTTATTCAACATATTATTTGAAGTCCTATCCAGAGCAATTAGGAAAGAAAAAAAAAGGACATAAAGCATATAAATTAGAAAGGAAGAAGCAAAACTGTCACTATTTGCAGATAACATATATATAGGAAACCCTAAAGACTAGCCAAAAAAAAAACCATGAGAACTAAATAATTAATTCTGTAAACTTGCAGAATATAAAAATTGCACTCAAAACTCTGTTGTATTTTATACAATCACATTTACAATTGCACCAAAAAGAATAAAATACCTAGGAATAAACTTATCCAGTAGGGTGAAGGACCTGTCTTTTTTAACTACAAGAATTTGATTAATGCAAAAAAAAAATGGAGAAAACACAGAAAAATGGAAAGATATTTCATGTCCATTGATTGGAAGAATTAATATTATAGGAATTTCCATATTACTCAAAGCTATATACAGATTCAATGTACTCCTTATCAAAATCTAATGGTATATTTTGCAGAAATAAAATAAAAGTCCTTAAATATGTGTGGAACCAAAAAGAACCCCCAAGAGTCAAAGCAATCTTGAGAAAGAACAAAGCTGGAAGTATCATGCTCCCCTATTTAAAACTATATTACAAAACTGTAGTCATTGATACATTATGGTATTGACATAAGAACAGACATATAAATCAATAGAACAATATAGAGAGGTCAGAAACAAACTCATGAATATATGGTCAATTAATTTATGACAAGGGAGTCAAGAATATACAATGAGGAAAGGACAGTCTCTTTAGTAAAAAGCGTTGGGAAATTTGCACAGCCAAATGTACAGAGTGAAACTGGACCACTATTTAACACCCTACACAAAAATGAACCCAAAATGGATTAAAGAACTTAAGACCTGAAAAAAGCAGAAGTAGCAAAAGCAAAAATAAACAAATAAAACTACATTAAAATAAAATGTATCTTTACAGTAAAGAAAACCATCAGCATAATGAAAAATCAACCTATTAAACGGGAGAAAATATATTCAAATTTTATATCTGATAAGGGGCTAATATCCAACACATATTAGGTATTCATAAAATTCTATAACAAATAACAAACAATCTGATTAATAGGTGGGCAGAAGACATGACCAGACATTTTCCCAAAGAAAAAATGCAGAAGACCAACAGGTATTCTGTATTCTGTAATTGTCGTGTAAAAAAGTGTAGTATGTGTTTCACACTTTGAGCCTGGAGTTCTCTCTTGTTCAGCAAGAGAGCAGTCATAGAATTGAATACAAGAGGCTAATAAAAGAGCAGCTGGCCATTTACTCCAGGCACCAGGTACCATGTCTGTTTATCTTAACTTATCTTAACTTTTCTGTGGCTAAGACAGATAGAGCATGTTACCTCAGGGTTAACAAGACATTTTTCTTGCTAATTAGCCCTGGGCCCTTTCGCCCTGCAGTGGGGGCTTTCTGCTTCTACCTGTTCTTGGATGCTTTTGTCCTGTTGAAACAGCTTTTCTCTCTATGCTTTGTTCTACCCTGGGTGTTTTCGCCCTGTGGAAGCTTTCCACCCTAAGCTTTGTTAACCCATTGGTGCAAGCTCAGAGAATTCTTAAACTTATCCTCCAAGGTTCTTCCCCCCCACTTTTTTTTTCTTGGTTCTTCTGGTCATTTGTGCAAGGACTGTCATGAAGAGTTCCTGGTCCTTCTTTTGCTGTTGGGTGGCTTGGAGGGTGATTCTGCAAAGACATAACAAGAGTCACAGTAAAAGCATTCAGATTCCCAGAGTTATCCAGAATTTGAGATGGGTGATGGCTATATGTGAGAAAGGATTTAAGTCATACCACATTGCCCAGGAATTAGCCCTTTCATTTCTAAGTTGATCTTCTGCATATTGTAGTTGTTGGCACAATGTTACATCTAAATTTTCTGTATTGTTAGAGATGTTGGAAGAAAAAACACTGCAAAGGTGTGTCTGGACAGCATCCCAAGATTGAGAGTGATTATAAGGAATGCCAGTCATGCAAATATGTTGGTAGTTAGGGTTGCAGGGCAGTTTAGAGTGGAGGATCAAGGCCTCCTGTCTTTTCCCAATAAATTCCACTGCAGCCTCAAGAGCTTCAAGGTGGGCCAAAACTTGTCTATCAATAGAAGTTTGGCTTATTAATTCTTTGGTAATGTTTACCATAAATTTATTAAGGATATGGGCTGTTTGGTTAGTATGATGTAGACTGAATCCAGTGACAATGGCCGATGTGATAACGCCTACTGCTGTTAAGATGCCCATGATCAACAGGCCAGCAAATTGTTTTTGCCTTACAGTTGACTACTAGTGTTGCACAAGCTTGGAAAAAGCACCTAGTTCTGATGGATTCATATAGGGCTCAGAGCTGTCAACAGGAACCCAGGTCGAGACACGCTAAGTACTAATAAAGAGGAGATATTTAATTTGGTAATAATATAACTATTTATGCAGGATAAGAACCAGTGATGGGAGGTAGAGATGTTACAATTATTTTCTGTTTGTTTGATCTGTAAAGTAGATATAGTAAAAAGAACATAGGGAGAAGGGACACAAGTAGTGGTCCATAAAACTTGATCCTTGTATAGGGAGGCCCAAGTTATGTTAATATGTCAATTTACATAAGTTTCACCATGGCTAGCAGTAAGAATGAAGAAGGGAAGTCCTACCTTCCAAAGATCAACCAGCCAAGATCCTTTCAATTTCCCTTTATGTGCAGAAATTATGGGGCCAGATAAGCCTCAGTTTTTCCAAAAAATATTCTCCCTACTAAATTGGTTAAAGGATATGATCTTTTTTGAATATTTTCTCTCAAGATGTCCTCTAGGACCCCTGTCAATAATAGTTCAATTGCCCCAGGGAAAATTATGCTCAGTCTCTCTATAATAGGTTGTCCAAGCAATATTATTCCAGGGGTGGTCTGAATACTTGAGACTAGAGCAAGTTAAAACATTATGAGTGTGAGATAAATTTGTTTTTATGAGGTATTTCAAAACTTGGTGCTGAGAGAAAGGTATATATGTTTGGCCTTATAGAGGTTTTTGGTTGTACAGGTAAAAGCCAGTTGGTTCTTAGTTTGAGACAAGCAGATAAGTTGCTAAGTTTGGTAGCACACATATGAGGTGCTGGAGTAAGCTACCATTGAGGTCTGGGCATATAAAGCCAATACTCTTGTTCAGTTTGGAAGGGCATGTTAAGATTGGCTCCTCCCATAAACTCAGTGTCATTATTGCTAATAGGAATATCTCAGTCTAAGAGTGTTAAGCTGTCAAATATGGGTGGGTGAATGCGATGAGCCCAATATGAATATTGAACTTGGCCTGGACAAATGAGGGTAAGGAGAATAATCAGGGTTACCTGTATCAAATTCCTGTCAATGATGGAGATCATGGCCACCAGATGTAAATCAGGGGTATATGCAATACTACTGTGTTGTAAGAGGATGTCGGCCTGGTTAAGCAGGCGTTTAAGACTTCCCCATGTTATATCAAAGGTAGGGACATGTGCCCCCTTCAAATCAACATTTTTGAATGCTTTGTATAAATTCCTAGTAGTACAATTGCTGAAATCCGCCTGAGGTTTAAATAATTAACACAAATCCTTTACAAATTTTAAAAAGTCAAAGAGGGGTGAATACTCCCCAAGTCATTCCATGAAGCCAATAATACCTTGATACCAAAACCATACAGAGCATCACAAAAGAAAAAAAAATCAATATATATTATTACTACAAGCAAGAAAAAAGTTTAACAATATACTATCAAGTCAAACCCAATAATGTATAAAAAAGATTATACTTTGCAACCAATAGGAATTTATCACAGAAATAAAAGGTTCATTTCACACCTAAAATTAGTGTAAAACAATGTTAAAATAAATAATGAAGCCATATGTTATCTCACTATATATGAAAATACATCAGAGAACACCTACATAATTTTATAAAACTCTTCAAACAAATAATAGAATGGTTGTTCCTCTACATGATAAAAATATCTATGAAAAACAAGATTAATATAATAATTAATGGTGAAAAATTAATTCTTTCTCCCTAGATTCAGGAAAAAATACACAGCTCTCTGATTTCACTATTTTTATTCAACATTGAATTGGAGGCTTGGTACTGACGATTTGAAAAGGAAATATATATATATATATATATTCAAATTAAAAGGAAAAAAAAGAAAAATATATTTGTAAGTGATATTATGTTACTATAGAAAATTATAAGGAATCTACTAAAATATGACTAATAATTGATTTCAGCGAGTTTTCAGGATACAAGATCAATATAAAAAATAAAATCAATTGTGAGTTCTGAAAAGATAGAATAAATATACTTCATTTTATTATCTCTGCTGAATACAACTGAAAACCTTGGATATTATATTTAAAACGAGCATAAATAGGTGTCATAATGGCTAAAATTAACAACACAGTAAACAAAAGATGTTGGCAAGGATGCAGAGAATGGGAAACCCTCTTACAGTGTTGGTGAGAATGCAAACTGGAGCAGCCACTCTGGAAAACTGTATGGAGATTCCTTAACAAGTTAAAAATAGAACTACCCTATGACCCAGCAATTGTACTACTAGGTGTTAACATAAAGATTCAAAAATACTGATTCAAAGGGATGCATGTACCCTTATGTTTATAGCAACATTCTCAACAAAAGCCAAATTATGGAAAGAGCCCAAATGTCCATTGACTGATGAAAGGATAAAGAAGGGAATAGATATACACACAATGGAATATTACTCAACCATAAAAAAGGGTAAATTCTTGCCTTTTGCAATGACATGAATAGAGTGAGACAGTATTATGCTAAATGAAATCAGTCAGTCAGAGAAAGACAAATACCATCTGATTTCACTTATATGTGAAATTTAAGAAACAATAAAACAGACTCTTAACGATAGAGAACAAACTGAGGTTGCTGGAAAAGAGGTGGGCAGTGGATGGGTTAAATGGGTGGTGGGTATTAAGTAGGGCACTTGTAATGAGCATTGAGTGTTGTATGTAAGTCATGAATCACTAAATCCTACACTAATATTACATTGTATATTAACTAATATTACATTGTGTATTAACTAAGTGGAATTTAAAAAATAAAATAAATAAATAATAAAAATAATAAAATAAAATAATCATAAGTAGACTCTGAAAACTGGAGAAAGAATGGCCAACAAGACAAGGACCTTGTAATTCAAGGAATGACACTGGTGAGTTACTTGAGCATTGTTTCTGCTTCAAGTATCCTAAACATGAGTTGAATAATCCAGAACCCAGAATAGACACAGATAAAAAATTTCTTTTTAAATTTTATTTATTTATTTTTGAGAGACAGTAAGGGATGCACAGAAAGAGGAGATAGAGAATCCCAAGCAGTCTCCACACTGTCAGCGCAGAGCCCAATTCAGGGCTCGATCTCATGACCATAAGATCATGACCTGAACCAAAATCAAGAGTCAGATGCTTAACCAACTGAGTCATCCAGGTGCCCCTCATATGAAAAAAAAAAAAATCTAACAAAGATCTGTTCTCTCCAGTCAAAGGACCAGTTAAGGAATAGTTTAGTCAGATTAAATTATTTTAGATAATGACCACTCTACCCTGGTCAAATACCACAGGGGAAAAAAATGCAGCATCAACTCATCCATGTCAGCAAAGATCAAATGAGAATCCTAGACTTCTATTCTCAGCAGGCTGTAATAAGGTGCTCTAATAACCCCGACAAGGATGGTATCAGAGATGAACAACTAAGAAGCAGGGATTTTCATTCTCTCCAACTAGTGTCCTTTAGCAGAGTCAGTGCAGACTACCCCTGAGGTATCAAAGGAAGATAAGTGGAGAATCTGTACTTCTACCTAAACCTGGAAAATGTGGCTCTTCTTCCATTTCCCTCCCATAGTGCTGTCAGAGGAGATCAGCTAAAACGGAAAATTTAAATAATATCCAGAATCTCATAACATAGAATGAACATGTACAGCTTTCAATTAAAAAAAATTCAAGAGGGGTCAGTTGAGTGACTCACTCGGTTAAGTGTCCGACTTCGGGTCAGGTCATGATCTCATGGTTCTTGAGTTCGAGCCCTGCATCAGGCTGTGTGTTGACTGCTCGGAGCCTGGAGCCTGCTTCGGATTCTGTGTCTCCCCCTCTCTTTGCAGCTTCCCCTGCTTGCACTCTGTCTCTGTCTCTTTCTCTCAAAAATAAACATTAACAAAAAATTCAAGGGCCTGGGTGGTTCAGTTGGTTAAGTGTGGGACTTCAGCTCAGGTCATGACCTCATGGTTTGTGTGTTCAAGCCCACATCATGCTCTGTGCTGACAGCTCAGAAACTGGGGCCGTCTTAAGATTCTGCATCTCCCTCTCTCTCTGCCCTTTCCAGGCTTGCAGTCTGTATATCTCTTTCAAAAATAAATAAGCATTAAAAAATGTTCAAGACGTGCCTGGGCGGCTCAGTTGGTTAAGCATCAGACTTTGGCTCAGATCATGATCTCATGGGTTCGAGCCTACATCACGCTCTGTGCTGACAGCTTGGAACCTGAAGCCTGCTTCAGATTCTATGTCTCCCTCTATCTCTGCTCTTTCCCTGCTAATGTTCTGTCTGTCTGTCTGTCTCTCTCAAAAATAAACATTTAAAAAAAATTCAAGATACCATGAACCAAAATATCTCAAATTAAATTAAAAAAATAAATAATAGATTCCAATACCAAGGTGACATGGAATTTGTCTAAGAATGACTTTAACACAGCAATGTAAAAATGCTTCAATAACAAACTTGAATCAAATAAAAACATAGGAAGTCCCAGGGAAGAAACAGAAAATCTCCACAGAGAAATAAAAGATAAAGAAAAGAATCTCATGTAAATTTTACAACTTGAAAATATAATAAGTAAAATAAAAAGCTAAGTGAATAAGTTTAACAGCAGAATGGAGAGCACAGATGAAACAAATTAGTGAACTTGTAGATAAAACAATAGAAATCACTATATATGACAATATAAAATATATTAATAAATATATAAATATACATAAAATATATTAACTATACATATATATATCAGAAAAAAAACCAAAAAAATGAACAGAGCTTCATAATCTGTTGAGCTTTTAATAAAATAGCAAACATTTCTGTCATCAGAATTCAGAAGGAGAGAATAAAGAGGGTGGATCTGAAAAAGTGCTCCAAGAAAAATGGCTAAAAATGTTTCAGATTTTGCAAAATACATATAAACGTTCAGATACAGAAAACTGAGAGAATCCCATACAGGATAAACTACAAACCAGAGTAACACATATCATATTTAATGTTATGAAAATGAGATACAAAGGAAAAATCTTCAAAGCTGTCTGAAAGGGGGAGGAGAGTGGAAACTTACCTAAAGGCAAAAAAAAAAAAAATTGAATGACATTGGACTTCTCATCATAAACCTTTGGAGATCAGAAAGAAATGGTAGACTCTTTTGAAAAGTACAGAGTGTAAAGAAATGTCAACCCACAATCATTCTTTGGGTACATACTCCGTAGTGGAATTACTGGATCTTAAGGTATTTCTATTTTTAATATTTTGTGGAACCTTCATACCGTTTTCCATAGTGGCTGCACCAATTTACATTATAACCCACAGTGTAGAAGGGTTTATTTTTCTGCACATCCTTGCCAACACTTGTTACTTCTTGTCTTTTTTATTGTAGCCATTCTGACAGATGTAAGGTGATATCTCACTCTGGTTTTGATTTGCATTTTTTCTGGTGATTAGTAATAAAAACAGCATGCTACTAGTACAGAAGTAGTCACATAGATTAATTGAACAGAATATAGAGCCCAGGAATGAACCTACACTTATATGGTCAATTAATCTATGACAATGAAGGCAAAAATATGCAATGGAGAAAAGACTGTCTCTTCAATAAATAGTGCTTGGAAAATTGGACAGCTACATGAAAAGAATAAAAATGGACCACTGTCCATCAGCATACACACAAACAAACTCAAAATGTATTAAAAACTTAGACGTGAGCCTTAAAACCATAAAACTAGAAAAGAACATAAGCAGTAAGTTTTTGAAATCAGCCATTTTTCAAGATATGTCACTTGTACATGGAATATAAAAAACAAAACAAATGAATAAATAAGCAAAGAAGAATCAGACCAATAAATATAGAGAAAAAAAAACTTATGCTTGAGGTGAGGAGCAGGCAAAATGGGTAAAGGGAAGTAGGAGATACACACTTTTAGTTATGGAATGAATAATTCATGAAAATAAAAGTTATAGCATAGGGAATATAGTCAATAGTATTATAATAGTACTGTATGGTGTCAGGAAGTAGCTATGCTTGTGATGAATAGATTTGTTGAATAACTGTGTTATACACCTGAAACTAATGTAACATTGTGTGTCAACTATACTCAAATTAAAAAAAAAGTAATTAATGTGGGGCTTAATCCAAACTGACTGACATTCTTGGGGTGCCTGGGTGGATCAGCAGTTAACCATCTGACTTTGGTTCAGGTCATGATATCAATCTGTCTGCTGTCAGCACAGAGCCCGCTTGGGATCCTCCAGTCCTCTCTCTCTGCCCCCACCCCACTCTCTCTCTTTTTTTCTCTCTCTCTCTCAAAAAAAAATAAGCTTTTTAAAAAAATGACTGACATTCTAATAAGTAGAGGAAATTGGACAAAAACACATACAGAGGAAGACAACATGAAGGTATAAGGAAAAAATAGTCCTTTACAATCCAGTGAGATGTGTCTGGAACAGATATTTCCTCATGGTTCTCAGAAATAAGCAATCCTGTGGATACCTTGATCTCAGATTCCTAACCTCCAGAACTATGAGAAAATAAATTTCTGTTCTTCAAGTTACCCACGATGGTGCTTTGTAATGGCATCCCTAGCAAAATGACACAGACTTGTGATAGTTTATTTTATGTGTCAATTTGGCTAAGCCACAGTGCCCAGATATTTGGTCAAACATCAGTCTAGATGTTTCTGTAAAAGATGTTTTTTTTAGATGAAATTAACATTTAAATCAATAGATTTTCAATAAAGCATTTTGTGGGCATGTTTTATCCAATTAGTTGGAGGCCTTCAAAGTAAAAAATCTGAAGTTCCTGCAGAAAGAGGCAGTCTGCCTCCACAGCAACTTCAAAATCCAGCTACAACATAAACACATTTCTGTGTCTCCAAGGTGATTGCCTACCCCTGTAGATGTTATACCTGATAACCTACAAAATTGCATGAGCCTTAAAATCACTCTCTGTCTACACACACACACACATACACACACACACACACACACACACTATTACATTTGTTTCTCTGTTTCTCTGGGTAATGTTGATTAGTATACATATAATATTACTGAGCTATAAAATGAATGATCTATTACAACAACCTGGATGATTCACAAAAAATTATACTAACTAAAAAAAAGCCATTTCAAAAGTTACCTAATGTATAATGTTTTATGTAACATTATCGAAATGACAATAGTACAGCAATGGAGAATAGTGGTTACTAGAGTTTGAGAAGGAGTTGGGGTCAGGCGGATGTAAACATGGCTATGAAAGTGTAACACGGGATCCTTATGGTAATAGAAATGCTCTTTATCTTGGATATATTGATATTAATCTCTTGGTTATGATATTGTGCTACAGAATTGTAAACTTATACCATCGAAAGAAAATGAGCACAAGTACATAGGGTCTGTCTGTATTTTTTATTAATACTGTGTTGAATCCTGTTATATCAAAATGTTAATTTTAATTAAAAAAACATTGAGTTTCTATGCAACAGCAATGTAACATTCAAAAACTGAATTTAGGGGCACCTGGGTAGCTCAGTCAGTTAAGTGTCAGACACTTGATCTTGGCTTAGGTCATGATTTCATGGTTCGTGAGTTCAAGCCCCATGCCAAACTCTTTGCTGACAGTGCAGAGCCTGCTTGGGATTCTGTCTCTCCCTCTCTCTGCCCCTTCCCCACTTGCTCTCTCTCTGTCTCTCTCTCTCTCAAAATAAACTTTTAAAAAATTGAATTTGAGTAAAAGCCTCCCATTTACAAAACATCAACAAAATAAAGTACTGAGGAATACATTTACCAAATTAAGTGCAAGTCCTGTACCCTAAAAATTACAGAACATTACTGAAATAAATTAGATTATGTAAATAAAATTAATAAAGACACATATTTTTTCACAAAAATACTCACTATGGTTAAGACGGCATTACTCCCAAATTGATCTACATTATCAGTACAATCTATAGTAAAATCAACACTGCTAACCTTTTAGAAGAAATTGATAAGCTGATCCTAGAACTTACATGGAAATGAAATCAATTTAAAATATATCAAAAAAAAAAACCTTGAAAAAGAACAGAAAAGTGAAGGACTCATACTTTCCAGTTTCAAATCTTGCTATAAGTCTACAGTAATCAAGCCAGTGTGGGATTGGCATAAAGATAAGCGTATGGATCAATAGAATAAAATTGAGGAAATAAATGGTGCTGGCACAATTGGATAACCACAGGTAAAAGAATGATGTTGTATCCTACCTTACACTACTTATATAAGTTTACTCAAAATGTACTATAGATCTAGGGGTACCAGGGTGGCTCCATCAGTTAAGCAGCCAATTCTTGATTATGGCTCAGGTCATGATCTCATGGTTTATGAGATAGAGCCCTGTTTTGGGATCTGCACTGACAGCATGGAGCCTGATTAAGATTCTCTCTCTCTCTCCCTCTCTGCCCCTCCCCCACTCATTCTCTCTCTCTCTCTCTCTCTCTCTCTCTCTCTCTGTTTATCAAAATAAACAAACAATTGGCAACAACATGGATGAAACTAGAGTGTATTATGCTAAAGGAAATAATTCAGTCAGAGAAAGACAAATATATGATTTCACTAATATGTGGAATTTAAGAAGCAAAACAGATGAACATAGGGGAAGAGAAGGAAATATAAAATAATATAAAAACAGAGAAGGTGGCAAACCATAAGAGACTCTTAAATACAGAGAGGAGGGGCCAAGACGGCAGAAGAGCATGGAAGGTTTTTTTTTTCTTTTTTGCATCTCTCTCCCTGAAATGCAGCCAGATCAACACTAAACCATCTTGCACACTTAGAAAACTTATTTGAGGATTAACACAACAATCTGCAGAACCTGAACCACAGAATACAGGAGGTAAGTGGTGTGGAGAGATGAACTGGGGGAGAGAGAAACCACACAGGGCAGGGAGCTATTTTTGTGCATGGAGAGAGGACAGGGCCAGGGTTGGTGGGGGATAATACAGGAAATCACCCCCCCCAAGGTACCTGGAAAGAAAAGGAAAGGTACACAAGGGACTGAACAAAAGAGGGAGAAAGGAGAAAGGAAATGGCTTAAAATCCATTAAGACTCTATAAACAGGGAGAGTGCAGAGTCTGAAACTCTGCAACTGGATTCCTGGCAGTGTTCTGATGGGAAGCGAGAATCCCCAGGAGCAGCAAGCGAAGTCTGAGGGATCCTCAGGCGACATAGGGAGGATCTTTAGGCCTTCCTGATGGGAGGACATTTGGTACAGGCTGTGAGGCCTCCCCACAGGCAAAGGTCCTAGCGGACCCTTGTGTTGGAACAATAACATTAAGGGGAAAGCCTGGTGCCAGATGTGTGTTGTCATTTACCATAATTCCTGAAATGCCACTGCTACATGTTCAGGTGAACTTTTTCTGGTGTGGGCTGGCACCCAGCCACAGTCTCTAGCTATTGGTAGCAGCACGGTCTTGTGAATATTCCTGGGAGCAGGCCCATTGCATCATGAGAACCTCTCCCAGAGGGTCAGAACAGGTCAAAGCCCCAGTCCCTCAGAAGCGAGGGGTTGGAAAATACAGCCACATCTGAGATAAAACTCAGGAGGGAAGTGCTGCCTGGCAGCCTGATGGCTTGGTCACTGACAGTATAAAAGAGGGAGTGGATGGAAAGCAGAGAAAAAGGAGGGGTGCTTGATTGCCGGTGGGGGAGAGCACAGAGTTCTGATACTAGAAACTGGGTAGCTGGGTGACACCATTTTCACCCCTCCCACGCATGCATATACATACCTACATGCACCACAACAATCCACCCTAGTAAGCTAAGCAGAACCATCTAGTGGAGAATGAAGCTGTTACAACAAGCTCCACCCAACTGGTCCAACCGTGCTCTTAACTACCACAAGTCTGTCTGCCTGCTTACTTTATGGATTGTAAAGTGCTTCATAGGTTGACTTCTAGGGGAAACCAACGTAATTTCATATTTCAATCTGTTCACTGTTTCATGTGTTCAATTTTTTTCTTTTTCTTTTCTTATTCATGAATGCATAAAGAGAAAAAATATTTTTACTTTCCATTTTTATTAAAAAGATTTTTCTTTAATTTTTTCTACTATATTTTTTACTTTTTGTAAATTTTTTTTAATTCTATTTTTCTTCCACCATTTCATTTTATTCTATTTTATTGTATTCATTTTTTCAAATTTTAAAACATTTTCCATTTTGTCTTTCTTTTTTTCTTTTTTCTTTTTTTCTTTTCTTATCTTTCCCTTTTTTCTCTAATCTATTAAGCTACTTTCAACAACCAGAACAAAACACAACTAGGATCTAACATCATTTATTGGATTTTTTGTGCTGTTTTTAATTTTTAATTTATTTTTTTACTTTATTAATTCCTTTTCTTCCTTGAAAATGATGAAATGAAGGAATTCACTCCGGTATAAGAACAGGAAGAAATGATAGCCAGGGACTTAAACAACACAGATATAAGCAAGATGTCTAAATCAGAATTTAGAATCATGATGATAAGAATACTAGCTAGGGTTGAAAATAGATTAGAATCCCTTTCTGCTGAGATAAAAGAAGTAAAAGCTAGTCAGTGTAAAAATAAAAAATGTTATAACTGAGCTGCAAACTTGAATGAATGCCATGGTGGCAAGGATGGATGAGGCAGAACAGTGAATCAGCAATATAGAGGACAAACATATGGAAAATAATGAAGCAGAGAACAAGAGGGAGACTAAGGTAGAAGAGCATGATTTAAGAATTAGAGAACTCAGTGACTCATTAAAAAGGAATATCAGATTCATAGGGGCCCCAAAAGATGAAGAGAGGGAAAGAAAAAAAGGTAGAAGTTTTATGCAAGCAAATCATAAGGAAAGATCTAGGGAAACACACAGACATCAAAATCCAGGAAGCACAGAGGACTTCCATTAGATTCAACAAAAAACAACAATCAACAAGGCATATCATAGTCAAATTCACAAAATACTCAAGCAAGGAAAGAATCATGAAAGAAGCAAGGAAAAAAAAATCTTAACCTACAAGGGAAGACAGATCATGTTCACAACAGACCTATCCACAGACACTTGGAAGGCTCGAAAGGAATGGCAGGATATATTCAATGTGATGAATTGGAAAAATATGCAGCCAAGAATTCTGTATCCAGGAAGGCTGTCATGCAACATAGAAGGAGAGATTAAAACTTTCCTAGACACAAATTAAAGGAGTTTGTGACAACTAAACCAGCACTACAAGAAATTTTAAGGGGACTCTCTGAGAGGAGAAAAGACAAAAACAAACAAACAAAACAAAAGAAAAAAAAACAAACAAAGAACAAAATATCAAAAGCAACAAAGACCAGAGAGGACCAGGGAACACCACCAGAAATTCCAACTCTACAAGCAATATAGTGGCAATAAATTCATATCTTTCAGTATTTGCTCTAAATGTCAATGGACTAAATGCTCCAATCAAAAGACATAGGGTAACAGAATGGGGAAGAAAACAAGATCCATCTATATGCTGTTGACAAGAGAACCATTTTAGACCTAAATACACCGTCGCATTGAAAGTAAGGGGATGGGGAGCCATCTACCATTCTATTCGTCATGAAACGAAAGCCAGAGTAGTCATACTCATATCAGATAATCTAGATTTTAAAATAAAGACATAAAATAACAAGGGAGGAAGAAGGGCATTATATAATAATTAAGGGGTCTATGCACCAAAAGATCTAACAATTGTAAATATCTATACTCCAAACCTGAAAGCACCCAAATATATAAATCAGTTAATCACAAACATAAAGAAACTCATTGATGATAATTCCATAATAGTAGGGGACTTGAACACCCCACTTACAACAATGGACAGATCATCTAAGCAGAAAATCAACAAAGATACAATGGCTTTGAATGGCTCACTGGACTAGATGGACCTAACAGGGCATTAAGGAATGTACTCCTTAAATCATTGTGCAATATGCTAACTTGGATGTAAATTAAAAAATAGATAGATAGATAGATAGATAGATAAATAAATAAATAAATAAAGAGACTCTTAAATACAGAGAACAAACTGAGGGTGCAGGAGGGGAGGTGGGTGGGAGAATGACCCTAAATGGATGATGTGCTTAATGCGGAATAAGTAGGGCGCTTGTTGGGATGAGCAATGGGTGTTTTATGTTAGAGATGAATTACTAAATTCTGCTCCTGAAACCAATACTACATGGTATGTTAAATACCTTGAATTTAAATAAATAAATTAAAAACAAACATGTAAATCTGTATCATAGATGTAAAGGAAATATTTTAAACTATAAAACACTTAGAAGAAAACACATAAGTAAGTAAGTTTATTATTTATTTTGAGAGAGATAGAGAAAAAGAGAGACAGCAGGGGAGGGCAGAGAGAATCCCAAGCAGGCTCCGCATAGTTAGTTTAGAGATCGATGTGGGGCTTGAACACACGAGCCATGAGATCATGACCTGAACCAAAATCAAGAGTCAGACCCTTAACTGAATGAGTCACCCAGGCTGCCCTCATTTTACTTTATTATTATTTTTACATTTTTATTCCAATATAGCTAACTTAGAGTGTTATATTAGTTTCAGGTGTACAACATACTGATTCAAGATATCTATACATTACAAAGTGTTCATCATGATAAGTGTACTCTATTTTTAAAAGTTTTTTTCCAAATTTTTATTTAAATTATAGTTAGCTAAGATATAGTGCAATATTGGTTTCAGGTGTAGAATCCAGTGATCCATCACTTACATATAAGACATGGTGCTCATTAAAACAAGTGACCTCATTAATATTACCCACTTAGCCCATCCTCAACCCACCTCCCTTCATCAGCCCTCAGTTTGTTCTCTATCGTTAGGAGATTTTTAAGGTTTGCTTCCCTCTGATTTGTTTTCCCTTCCCATGTGTTCATCACCTTTGTTTCCAAACTACCGCAAGTGAGTTAAATCATATGGCATTTGTCTTTCTCTTACTAATTCATTTCACTTAGCGTAATACACTCTAGCTTCAACCACATCATTGCAAATGTGAAGATTTCATTTTTTGATGGCTAAGTAATATACTATATATATACATATATATGTATATATATATGTGTGTGTGTATGTGTCATATATATGTGTGTGTATATATATATATCACATTTTTATTCATTCATCAGTCAATGGACACTTTGGAGCTTTCCATGTTTTGGCTATTGTTGATAATGCTGCTTGTTATAAACATCAGGGACCATGTACACTTTGGAATATGTATTTGTGTATATATTTTTAATATAATTTGTTGTCAAAGGGGCTTACATTCAACACCCAGTGTTCATCCCAACAAGTGCCCTCCCCAATCCCCATCACCCATTTTCCCCTCTCCCTCACCCCCTTATCCACCCTCAGTTTGTTCTCTGTATTTAAGGGTCTCTTGTGGTTTGCCTCCCTCCCTCTGTTTCTAACTATTTTTTCACCTTCCCTTCCTCCATGGACTTCTGTTAAGTTTTTCAAGATCGACATATGAGTGAAAACATATGATATCTGTCCTTCTCTCACTGACTTATTTCACTCAGCATAATACCTTCCAGTTCTGTCCATGTTGCTGCAAATGGCATGATTTCATCCTTTCTCATTGCCAAGTAGTATTCCATTGTATATATAAACCACATCTTCTTTATCCATTCATCAGTTGATGGATATTTAGGCTCTTTCCATAATTTGGCTATTGTTGAACGTGCTACTATAAACATTGGGGTACACGTGCCCCTCTGCATCAGCCCTCCTGTATCCCTTGAGTAAATTCCTAGCAGTGCTATTGCTGGGTCATAGGGTAGTTGTATTTTTAATTTTTTGAGGAAACTCCACACTGTTTTCCAGAGCAGCTGCACCAGTTTGCATTCCCACCAACAGTGCAAGAGGGTTCCCATTTCTCCACATCCTCTCCAGCATCTATAGTCTCCTGATTTGTTCATTGTAGCCACTCTGACTGGTGTGAATCAGTGTGGCTTTGATTTGTATTTCCCTGATGATAAGTGATGCTGAGCATCGTTTCATGTGACTGTTGACCATCTGGATGTCTTCTTTAGAGAAGTGTCTATTCATGTCTTCTGCCTATTTCTTCACTGGATTATTTGCTTTTCAGGTGTGGAGTTTGGTAAGTTCTTTATAGAATTTGGATACTAGCCCTTTATCTGATATGTCATTTGCAAATATCTTTTCCATTTTATTGATTGCCTTTTAGTTGTATTGATTGTTTCTTTGCAGTTCAGAAGTTTTTCATCTTCATGAGATCCCAATAGTTCATTTTTGCTTTTAATTCCCATGCCTTTGGAGATGTGTCAAGTAAGAAATTGCTGTGGGTGAGGTCAAAGAGGTAGTTTCCTGCTTTCTCCTCTGGGGTTTCGATGGTTTCTTGTCTCATATGTAGGTCTTTCATTTGTTTTGAGTTTATTTTTGTGTAACTCATTCATTCTCTAGTAGGTAGGTTAAGGCACATTAACTGGTTAACTCATTCATTCTCTAGTAGGATGTTCCTTAATCTACATGTATTTTTGGTCTTTCCAAATTTTTTTTTCTTGTGGTTGACTTCAAGTTTCATAGTATTGTGGTTAGAAAATATGTGTGGAATAGTCTCAATCTCTTTGTACTTGTGGAGGCCTGATTTGTGACTTAGTATGCCATCTATTCTTGAGAATGTCCCATGTGCACTTGAAAAGAATGTGTATTTTGCTGCTTTAGAATGCAATGTTCTATATATGTGTGTAAACTCTATCTGGTGCAGTGTGTCATTCAAAGCTATTGTTTCTTGTTAATTTTCTGCATATGTGTTGTGTTTATTGATTTAATTGTGACATTAATTTCCCTTTCCATTATTGTATAATTATTAATGAGTTTATTTATATTTGGTATTAATTGACATATATTTGAGTGTTCCAATTTGGGAGAATAAATATTTACAATTTTTAGATTTTGTTGGATAGTCCTCTTTATTATGATATAGTACTCCTCTTAATCTTTTGGTAGTCTTTAATATCCAGTTTGTCTGCTATAAGTATGTTTGCTCCAGCTTTCTTTTGATGTTCATTTGCATAATAGATGGTTCTCCATTCCCTCACTTTTTTTTTACTTTATTTTTAGAAAGAGAGAGCACAAGGAGGGGAGAGGGGCAGAGGGTGAGAGAGAGAAAGAGAGAGAATCTTAGCAGAAGTCACAGTCAGCATGGAGCCCAATATGGGGCTCCATCACATGACCCTACGATCATGACCTGAACCAAAATCAATAGTCAGAAGCTCAACTGACTAAGTCATTCAGTTGCCCCCATCCACTCACTTTCAATTTGGAGGTGTCTTTAGGTCCAAAGTGAGTCTCTTGTAGGCAATATATAGATGGTATTTTTTTTGTATCTATTGTCACACCCTACGTCTTGATTGGAATATTTAGTCATTTTACATTCAGAGTTATTATTGATAAATATGTATTTAGTGCCATTGTATTACTTGTTTGTCATTTCTCTGGAGATTTTCTCTGTTACTTTCTTGTCTTTGTCACTTTTGGTCTTTCATTTCCACTCAGAGAGTCCACTGCAATATTTTTTGCATTACTAGTTTAGTGGGCATGAACTCCTTCAGTTTTTGTTTATTGGGAAACTTTTTATTTCTCTTTCTTTCTGAATGGTGGCATTGCTGGATGGAACATTCTTTGCTGCAGATTTTTCCCATTCATCACTTTGAATATATCATGCCATTCCCTTCTGGGTTGCTAGATTTGTGCTGAGAAATCTCCAGCTAGTCTTAGGGTTGTTCCTTGTAATTTCAGGACTTCATTTGCCTTGCTGATTTAATTTTTTTTTTCTTTGTCACTATATTTTGCAAATTTACTAACAATATGTCTTGGTGTTGGCCTACTTTTGTTGGTTTTGATGGCAGTTCTCTGCGTCTCCTGGATACCAGATTAGGGGTATATTCAGCTATTATTTCTTCAAATAAATTTCTGCCCTTTTCTTTCTCTTCTCTTTCTGGGACTCTTATAATACAAATGTTATTACATTTAATGAAGTCGGTGAGCTCCCTATGTCTATCCTCATGTTGAATAATTCTTTATTTCTTTTTTTGTTCAGGTTCATTACATCCCATTATTTTGCCTTCTTTATCACTTATTAATTTCTGTGTTTCTTGGAGCCTTGTATTCATTGCACCAAGCCTGTTTCGAATCTGTTTTGCATTTTTAATTTCTGACTGATTCCGTTTTACTCTTTTATCTCAGTGGTAAGGATCTCCTTGAAGTCTTGTTACTTTTCTTAAGCCAAATGAATATCTTCATGATTGTTGGTTTAAATTCTCCATCAGGCATGTTACTTATATCTGTTTCACTTAGGTCTCTGGCTCTGACCTTATCTTGTTTTTCATTCAAGATGAATTCCTCTGTCTTGTCATTTTGTCTAAGTCTCTGCCTTCTTCTCTGTGTTATATCCCATTATGTTCCTTGTTCTGAGAGCAATGGCTTTATGAAGAAGTCATGTACTGTCCATGGACTGGTGCTTCAAGAAGTGTGTCTGGTGTGCATTTCCTGTGCTCTGCTGTTGTGTTTCAGGTCTCTATTTTTCAGTCAAGTCATCTTCAGAGTCTCTCCTTTACTGGATAGGGAAGTGTTTGGTTCTTGGTCAGAATGTGGTGAGTTTTAAGTAGGTGTGCTTTGGTCTGCTTGCTAAATGAGACCTGATACTACTTGAACACACACACACACACACACACACACACACACACACGAAGCCCTGCAGAACTCTCTGGTCAAGAGATGTGGTGTAGACAGGTGTTTCTGTTGGTCTTCTGGGTAAAGGGCTTGCCATGCAGGGATTGCAGCAAGCTAGAATGAGAAAGGAAGTCCCACCAGAACACAGGTTTGTGGGACTTGGTGTAAGCAGGTTAGGCAGTCAGTGTGGGTGCTGGATCGCTTCCCTCTGGTGGCTCTTTGTTTATTCTGAGGGGTGGGGGAGGGAAATGATGCCAGCCAGCTTTTTTGTCCCCAGAGAACATTCTCTATAAATGCTTCCTCCCAAGGATGTCTTCTAAGAAGAGGAAATAATCTCCCTGATGTGTGTCCCAGGCATTTTTCAGATCACTGTGTCCACACTACCTGCCTCTGTGGTGTTAGCCTGCATTCTCTCCAGGAGTAAGACAGTGCCTTTGGTTCTTTATCCCAGCCAAGCCCGCTTACCTTTAGAACTCCAGGCTTTAAAGCCACGCTGGTTGCAAGAACTCATGGAAGATAGTCCCTCTCATTTTCCAAGCTAATGACCTTGGGAAAACTTTCCTCCTCGTGCATTCCCCTGTGTGCTCCTCTCTGTCTTGCCTTTCTCCATGAACATAGTATCCCTCCATGATCCATTTCTCCATTAAACCACATCTCCACATTCCTACCTTCTTTAATGTGGCTTCTTCTTTCCCTTTAGTTGTGGACTTTGTTATGTCACTCTTCAGATTGATTTCTGGGTATTTGATAGTTATCCTGTTGTGTTCATGGAATAAGGCAAGCCTAAGGTCCACCTCCTTATCCATCTTCTGTCACTTCCCTATGTTCTTTTTCTCTTAACTTTCTTTAAATATTTGATAGAAATTACCTGTGAAGCTCTCTGATCCTGGAGGTTTGTGTGTTTGGAGTTTTTAAATTATTGAAAAATATCCATTTGGAGTTTTTAAACTACTGAAAAAATTCCATTGCTGATAATTTGTCTGTTGAAGTTTGTTATTTTTTCCTGATTCAAATTTGTGAGATTTTATATTTCTAGGAATTTATCCATTTCTTCTAGGTTGTCTATTTTTTGCACATTTTTAAATAGCATTTTCTTATAATTATTTGTATATCTGTGGTGTCCATTGTAATTTCTACCCTTTCATGTTTGAGTATCTTGTGGTTGATTTCTAGTTTTATAGTGCTGTGGTCTGAAATGATGCATGATATGACTCTAATCTTTTTGAATTTATTAAAACTTGTTTTGTGGCCTAAAATGTGATCTGTTCTAGAGAATTTTCCATGTGCTCTTGAAATTAATGTCTATTCTGCTGTTTCAGAATGGAATGTTATGAATATATCTGTTAGATCCATCTGGTCCAATGTTTCATTTAAAGCCATTTTCCATGTTGATTTTGTTAGGATGATCTGTCCATTGATGTAAGTAGGGTGTTGAAGTCCCCTCTTTTATTGTATTACTACTGATTTTTTACTTTATGTTCTTAACTACTTTATGTATTTGGGTGGCCCCATGTTGCATGCATAAGTATATACAATTGTTATATCTTCTTGTGGAATTGTTCCCTTTGTGATTGTATAGTTTCCTTATTTGTATCCTGTTACAGTATGTGTTTTAAAGTCTATTTTTCCAATATAAATATTGCTACCCAGGCTTTCTTTTCATTTTCATAATAAATGCTTTCCCATCCCTTCACTTTCAATCTATCTGTGTCTTTTAGTCTGAAATATGTCACTTGTAGGCAGTGTACAGATGGTTCTTACTTTTTTATCCTTTCCATTATCCTATGTATTTTTTATTATTTAAATTCAAGTTAGTTAACATAGAGTTTAATCTTGGCTTCAAGAATAGAACCCACTGATTCATCTCTTACATATGACACCCAGTGCCCTCCTTAATGCCCATCACCCATTTAACCCATCCCATAACTCACCTTCCATCCAGAAACCCTCAATGTGTTCTCTACATTTAAGAATCTCTTATGGTTTTCCTCCCTCTCTGTTTTTATCTCATTTTTCCTTCCCTTCCCCTATGTTCATCTGTTGAGTTTCTCAAATTCCACATGAGTGAAATCATATGATATCTGCCTTTCTCTAACGGAGTTACTTTGCTTAGTATAAGGCCCTCTAGTTCCATCCATGTTGTCGCAAATTGAAAGATTTCATTCTTTTTCATTGCTAAGTTGTATTTCATTGTGTGTGTGTATACACACACACACACACACACACACATATGCTACCTCTTCTTTATCCATTCATAAGTCGATGGACACTTAGGCACTTTCCATAGGTTGGTTGTTGTGGATAGCACTGCTATAAACATTGGGGTGCATGTGACCCTTTGAATCAGCACTCCTGTATCCTTTGGATAGATTCCTAGTAGTGCAGTTTCTGGGTTGTAGGGTAGGTCTATTTTTAACTTTTTGAGGAACTTTCATACTGTTTTCTAGAGTGGCTGCACCAGTTTGCATTCCCACTGAAAGTGTGTCGTAGAGTCTGGGTCTAAAGTTCTCTCTTGTCTAGCAAAAGAGTGGGACACAGGATTCAAAGTCAGAGATAGCTAATGTCTGGGAAAAAACAAGAGCCCTGAATTAGGGTCCTTGACCTCTTTTTATTCAGAACAGAAGGCTTAAAAACATGAAGGGAGTGTACAAGGAGACAAAGAAACTGGGAACATTAACCTGGGGACGTGAGAGAAAAAGGGTTTTTTGAAGATATACAGTGTTTGGGGTTTGGGTTAATATAAAACAAAATCTGGGTGCTGAGAAGTCAGGAGGAAGGTTGTTTACAGTGTACATGAGGCAGCACCTCTGTTTATCTTAGCTAGCCTAGGGGATGAGACAGATAGGGAAAATAACCTCAGGGTTAATAAGGCACCTTTCTTTTTATTAGCCATCTCCACTCTGGGCTGCTTTGCCTGCAGCACAGTGGTCGATAGTCCAATTCACCAATTTACCTAACCTGGCCCTATCCTTCTGTGAAAGCAGCTTGTCTACTATAGTACTATATTGAGGGTGTGATTCCACCCTGAATATCTAATCTTTTTTTATGTTTTGTTCATATACCTATGTATTGGGCACCTTTGTTCTGTTCCTATTTTTGGCTTTTGTGTCTCCCTCACTATTGTGGGAACTCTGCACCCCTTCTCTATTTTGGGGTGCCTTTGCACCTCCCTATTCTCAGCACTTTTGTGCCTCCCTATTATCGTGGTGCCTTTGCACCCCCTTATTCTTGGGGTGCCAATCTGGTTTACCCAAACTCAGGTGTGAGCATTTTATGACTTTGTATTTCTTTATTCTTTGTTAACCCAGTGGTGTAAACCCAAGGGATACTTAAGCTTATCCCCCACAAAAGTGCGAAAGTGTTCCCCTTCTCAACATCCTTGCCAACATCTGTTGTTTCCTGAGTTGTTAATTTTAGCCATTATGATAGGTAAGAGGTGACATCTCATTGTGGTTTTGATTTGTATTTCCTGGATAATGAGTGTTGTTGAGCATGTTTTCATGAGTCTATTAGCCATCTGGTTGTCTTCTTGGAGAAGTGTCTATTCATGTCTTTTGCACATTTCTTCACTGGATTATGTGTTTCGTGGGTTACACTATGTCTTTTTAAACAAAATAATGTTTATTTAGTTTTTTTTTAATTTTTTATTAGTTTTCTTTATTTTTGAGAGGCAGAGAGAGATAGAGCGTGATGGAGGGAGGGGCAGAGAGAGGGGGAGACACAGAATCCGAAGCAGGCTCCAGGCTCTGAGCTGTCAGCACAGAGCCTGACGTGGGGCTCGAACTCATGGACTGCGAGATCATGACCTGAGCCGAAGTTGGACGCCCAACCGACTGAGCCACCCAGGAGCCCCTACCCTATGTCTTTTGATTGTAGTGTTTAGCCCATTTACATTCAAAGTAATTGTTGTTAGATATATACTCATTACCATTGTTGTTACGTATTCTATGGTTGCTTGTGTAGTTCTTTTCTGTTTCTTTCTTCTCTTGATCCTTTCTCCCATGTTTTCCTGGTTTCTTTACTGATATACTTGGATTCTTTTCTGTTTAGCTTTTGCATATCTGTTATAGGTTTTTGATTTTTTACCATTGGATTGTATATAACATCTTATGCTTATAGCATTCAATATTAATTTGATGGTCACTTAGCTTTGAACACGTTCTTTACTCCTCTCCCTATCATGTTTTAGATATATAGTTTCATAATTTACATCCTTTTATTTTGTAAATTCCTTGACTGATATTTATAGATATATTCGTTTTTTTTGGTGTGATTTTGTGCTTCTAAAATTTCTTATTCATACTTATTGTCTTTCCTTTCCATTCAAGTAGTCCTCTGTAACATTTCTTATAGGGTTGGTTTAGTAATCATGAATTTCTTTAACTTTTGTTTGTCTGGGAAACTCTATCTCTCCTTTTATTCTGAATGACAGCCTTACTGGATAGACAATTCTTGTTTGTATTTTTTTTCTTTCAACACTTAATATTTTCAGTTTATTTATTTATTTTGAGAGAGAGAGAGTGAACACATGGGTGGAGCAGAGAGAGAGAGTGAGAGGGAGAGAAAGAATGCCAAACATTCTCTGCACTGTCAGCACAGAGCAGAATGCATGGCTCAAACTCTCAAACTGTGAGATCATGACCTGAGCCGAAACTCAGAGTCAAATAGGCTCATGGTTTAAGCAAAAAATCTGTTAGAATTATTGGTAAATAAATGAAGATATTAAATTTTGTTATAGAATTTAATTCTTAAAAAATAGATATTTATAAGGGTTAATGAAGGCATATCATCATTTATAGTTAGGTGAATCATATATGCTGAAAAATTAGAATGCAAAATTGTTTCTAAATCTTCCTAGAGTAAAAGGAAGTAAGATTAGTTTGACAATACATAGTTTTAGGGTGATAGAGGACTTAAAATGATTTTCTATATCACAATGTATATTCAATCTTAAAGTATAATATTCTAGTAACATATGTCTTTATCTTCAAAGTTTTATGCACTTAGAGATTCAGTTTTATATGATAGAATTATTGATTCATGAGGGTAATGTCCATTAAAAAATCAATACATGGCATGTCTTCAAAAACTATGTTCTGAACATCCTAGATATGGAATTCTTTGCTGTAACTTTAAACATGTACAGAGGAGATAATAGCCCTTCCTGTTCGTAGAATTTTATAAAGTGTATCATAGCCCTCATATTCAGGATTTTGTTGTAATTTAGGAAAATTCTTCAGAAAAAAATCCTAAAATAATGCTTCAGAATATTTACTCTAGCTCCATCATTTTATATTACAATTAATAATATTCAGAACATTGAAGTCTTATCTATAATGGCTGTTCTCCATTGCTTTACTCATTATATTGGCTATTTCTTGGAAATTTCTCAAATCTATAGCATTTCCTTTCTAAAGCTGTGTGCAGAATTTCACAAAATGACTACCCTTGTCTTTCTGGAATTATTTGCTTAGCATTTTATTGTGAACTCTACCAGAAGTGCTAAAATAGTTTTTGTGGGAGAATAGATAGGATAATAACCTTTTATGTGGTGAATATATATAGAAGAGCGATTACAGATCAGAAACTTTGAAGAATCTAGCACAATGTTAATTGAATTCAGCAGAAAATGATTTCAAGCAGAAAATGAATTGATTTCAATTTTAATGTGTTATCTTCCTTATTGTGAAATAGATCCAGGCCTTTAAAAGTTAGGTCAATAATGCTTATTTTTCAAACCTGTATTATATATCATGCCTCATGCTCCATGTATTTTTATTAGGTGATACGTATTTTTTTGTTATGAAAAAAGAGCTTTTTTATTTTTGTTATGAAAATTACTGTTTACTAAATTTTCAGAAAAATGACCCAATATCCTGGGACATTTGTAGTTGGTATGTAAGTATGTGTTCAGTCTATTTAACCTTTTCTTTTTGAGTTTTTAGTGAGGCAAAAGCAACCACTGTTCTAATTTCTATAGCCATGCACTATTTTTTCTTATTTTTAACTCATTCATTTTATTCATAACCCTGTGATTTTATAAACTCTATTTCATTTTAAGAAATTCTTATTGAGTCTTTTCATGAAAAACATTACCAATCCCATGTTTGTTCTTATATATGTGCTATATCCTTGTTCCTTTTATTTCCCCTGTTCCCACTTCATTACATCATATTTGGGATGCAGAAGTACAACTAAAACAGCACACTTTGTTGTAGTTGGAGATGAGTTTGAATGGTAAGAGCATATTGCTTTATATATTTTTAATTTTTTCAATGCTTATTTATTTTTGAGTGAGAGAGAGAGAGAGAGAGAGAGCACGAGCAGGGGAAGGCAGATGTGGGGTTGGAACTCATGAACTGTGAGATCATGACCTGAGCTGAAGTCAGATGCTTAACTGACTGAGCCACCCAAGCTCCCGACTTTATATTTTTTAATACAAAATAATTCTAGTGATGTCTATACTTTTTTTAAGCTGTAGAAACATATTTGATTAGTGTCCATAACTATTCCTACATCTACATATTTAAGTGGTAGGATTTCAAACATGTAAGAGGTATGTATTTAAATATAAAAAAGATGAAAGTTTTTTTTAATGCTAAGTAATACAAAATAGATTGGTGTAAATGCATTCATTGCTTGATGAACTAGAAATGATAGGATTATTCATAAAGACTTCCTAAACATAATCAGAGCAGTTTATATTGTTGAAATTGCTATTTAAAAATTCTAAAAAAATAAGAGAAAAATATCCTGCAACTGAAAATACTACTCTTTGTGAGCTGTAAGTCATCAAAGATGGAATACAATAAATCGATGAAATGTGTCAGTTGGTAAAGTCAAATATTGCTTGAGTAGCAACAGGTAGTAATGGCATTGTCAGTTAAATTCACACATATTTAGGCCATATCTTTGAAAATATTCAGAAATTCTCTAAAAAATAAAAAGCTCTCACATAGTTTTAGGGCTTGGTGCATTCCCTCAAGTTGTTTATAATCATGGTAGAGAAGATTGCTAAAAAATATTCAATCCGTAGCAGTAGACAAAGATGGGTAAAATAATTGTAAATGTTATGAAGAGTGCAATGATTTTCTTGTTTGGACATTGGTAATAAATGGTATTAATCCTTAAAAACTTTGAGACAGAGATAGATTTAAATTCCCTTCTAAAGTGAAGAATAAACTGGTATGACAGATGGAGTTGTGGAAGCATTCCCTATTTTAGAATTTGCTTAGTGAAAGGCAGAAGATAGGAAAATAAAGAATATAATAAGAGAAATAAGACTTAAGTACTCATTAAGAATTTATTGGGGCTTGGCTAGTTATGAGCAAACTATAGTATAAGTTGATACTAAAGGAAGGATATTCTTTAGAAAATTTGGCCCTCAGCTCAGGTCGTGATCTTGTGGTCCTTTAGTTTCAGCCCTGCATCAGGCTCTGTGCTGACAGCTCAGAGCTTGGAGCCTGCTTCAGATTATGTCTTTCTCTCTCTCTCTCTCTCTCTCTCTCTCTCTTTCTCTGCCCCTCCCCCACTCATGCTCTGTCTCTGTCTTTCAAAAAATGAATAAATGTTAAAAAAATATTTATGTAAAGGTGTTGTGAGTTCTTACTTTTGGTGGGGAGGTATCATGGTTGAATACTCCTATCAGAAAATGACTACTACATATTATGAAAGAGATTGTATTCAATCTTCTATTCATCGAAATATAAACAGGCTTGTTATCACCCTACACCATGAAATATAGCCCTCCCTACTTTTGTATTTGTACAGTGTTCAAATAATTGGTGACGAATTATGAAGTAGAGACCTTGCAATGATTTATCTGGGATAAGTTAGTTGGTATTGTTGTTAATAATATACTGAGCCCTTTTTTCATATTAACTTTTATCTGTACTATGATTCTGTCATCATACCATGAAGCAGATTATTGCATTAGACATCTTGACATACAGAAAACTAAACTTAAAATTGAACTAATGATACTATATTTTTTCTTTTAGCTTATTCTTGTAAAATTTGCAAATTTATATTTTGTTTCATAAATTAAAAAAAAAACACAGATAACCAGCACCCATACATACAGAAAAAAGAAAACATGTGATAATCACCTTTTCTAAACATCAGCATTTATTGAGTGTCCAGACTTGTATTTGTTACAAAAAGTAAACTCAGTTAATCCTCAAATAACTACGTGAAATAGGTGTTATGGATTCCATTATGCATAAGAAGACACTGAGTCTCATAGAGTGTAAAATAAATAGTCTTATTTTACATAGATAACAAGTGGTAGTGCTAAAATCAGACTGGGGCTTGTATGACCAGAAAGATTATTCCTTTCTACTACACTATGCCACATTAAAAGATACCATACATTAAATGTTATTAGAGATACCATACATTAAATGTCATTAGACTAATTCACTTATCTTTTTAAGGGTGCTATTAAATGTGCTGGGGGAGCACTGGTTGAATGCTACTATTTTATTCCTTCTAAATTCTTACACCGCGTGTTTCAGAGATTCAGGGTAAAATTTACTGAAACTATTTTTATTTGCTTCAGTAGGACTCATTTGATGAAAAACATCTCACCTTTTTCTGTTTTCTTTCCTCTAAATATACCATCCTTTAATGATGGCTGAGATGTTGAAAGCTTTATAAAAGTAGGGAATACATTTTTAAGTACTAGAAGCCAAATAGTTTAATAAAACTTTACCCTAAAAATTGAGTACTCTATTTGCTTATAAATAAGTTCTTAGGGTCTTTCATTTAGAAAGAGTGGGGAGGGGCAGAAGGAGAAGGAAAGAGAGAATCTCAGTCAGGCTCCATGATCACCACAGAGCCTGATGTGGGGCTGAATCTCACAACCATGAGATCATGATCTGAGCCAAAATCAAGAGTCAGAAGCTTAAACGACTGATTCACCCAGTCACTCCAATTCTTTGTGTTTTTTAAAGTAATTTACGTTAGATATTCATTTGCTGAAAAGCTTTCATTCTTTCTTGAAGAAAACCAGAATAAGACTTCAAAATGGTGTTAGAGACTCTAATGCTTGTAATAAGCTCCCTCTTAAATAATCCTACAAACTTTTTAGTTGATCCTGATTCAAATTTTTCTGTCATGGCAAAGCATATGTATTCTCTACTCCAGAGATTGGCAAAATTTTTCTGTAAAGTTAGTAAATATTTTCATCCTTATGGTCTCATACAATGTCTACTGAGTCGTCCCTGCCTTCTCTTCCTTCACCTCCTTTTCATTCTTTCTCTAACATTTCAATCATGTTAGGGAAAAAAAATACCACATTTTTACCTACTATATCTCAAAACAAAATAAAACAAAACATAACAAAACATGTTACTGGCCCAATGGGGCAATGTTTCTAAACTGATGACTTCTTTTTCTTTTTTCTTTTAAAATCATAAGCTAATTATACTCTTAAGAAAGCAAATGTACCCATGTATAATTACTACCAAAAAGAACAGATCAATATCAATTCTGCCAAAATCAAAGTAATTTTTTTAGAATCCCCCTATTATTCTATAGATGATTGTAAACAAATACATCCAGTGAGTTGAGATTTTTAGTTTTGTAGGTTTTTTTCTTTTTTTTTCATTTCCTCATCTCTTAAAAGTCTTCTTAAGAGTCAGTACTACTTAAAACTAGACATACAGCAAGAGTCCATTTAAAATTGTTTTAGGGTTGTGGAGTACAACTTTTTATCTTTACTTTTGATATTTTGTAGGCTAATAAATTTATTCTGAGCTCTTTATTGGATAACTTTTGGGTTTCAAGACAGTATTTGTTTAATTTCTTTAACAGAGTATTTGTTAAATAAATAGAACTGAAATTGCTACCTATGTTATGATAAAGTCCATCACCGTTCCTGCATCACCTAGTTCTAGCATCTTGTTTTTATTCTTTTGTTAAGTTTTGATTTAAATTCTAGTTAGTTAACATGGATTGTAATATTAGATTCATCACTTAGATATAACACCCAGTGTTCATTACAAGTGCCCTCCTTAATACCCATCACCCATTTAACTCATCTTCCTGCCCACCTCTCTTCCAAAAACCATCAGTTTGTTCTCTATAGTTAAGAATCAGTTTTGTGGTTTCCCTCTCTTTTCCCTATGATCATTTTTTTTTCTTAAATTCCACATATGAATGAAATCATATGGTATTTGTCTTTCTCTGACTGACTAACGTCACTTAGCATAGTGCAATCTAGCTCCACCCACATCCTTGCAAATGGCAAGATTTCGTTTTTGATGACTGAGCAATATTCCATTGTATATATACCACAACTTCTTTTGTCATTCATCATTCAATGGACCTTTAGGCTCTTTGAATAATTTGACTATTATTGATAATTCTGCTATAAATATCAGGGTGTATATATCCCTTCGAATCAGTATTTTTGTATCCTTTTTTGCAAATACCTAGTAGTGCAAGTGTTGGATTGTAGGGTAGTTTTTCTCTCTCTTTTTTTTTTTTTTAGGTTTTTGTTTATATTCCACTTAGCATATGGTGAAATTTTGGATTCAGGAGTAGAATTTAGTGATTCATTACTTACATGTAACACCCAGTTCTCATCACAGCAATTGCCCTCCTTAATGCCCATCACCCAATTAGCCCATTCCCCTATTATGTCCCCTCTATCAGTTATCAACTCTCAGTGTTTTCTCTATAGTTAACAGTCTTTTATGGTTTCCCTCCCACTCTTATTTTCCCCTTCCCCCATGTTCATCTGTTCCGTTTCTTAAATTACAAAAATGAATGAAATTGTATGGCATTTTTATTTTTCCATTTCACTTGTTGCACTTGGCATAATATACACTAGCTCCATCCACATCACTCCAAATGATAAGATTGCATTCTTTTTGACAGCTGAGTAATATTCCTTTGAATGTATACAGCATCTCTTCTTTTTTTTTCCCAGTTTTAAAGAAGCCCCTTTATTTTTTTTAATTTTTTTTATTTTTTTTATTTTTTAATATATGAAATTTACTGTCAAATTGGTTTCCATACAACACCCAGTGCTCATCCCAAAAGGTGCCCTCCTCAATACCCATCACCCACCCTCCC
The DNA here is from genome assembly GCF_023721935.1 of Panthera uncia. NCBI lineage: Eukaryota > Metazoa > Chordata > Mammalia > Carnivora > Felidae > Panthera > Panthera uncia. Next base: position 72,150,236 of record NC_064817.1, on the reverse strand, counting down.
CTCCCTCCCACCCCCCATCAACCCTCAGTTTGTTCTCAGTTTTTAACAGTCTCTTATGCTTTGGCTCTCTCCCACTCTAACCTCTTTTTTTTTTCCCTTCCCCTCCCCCATGGGTTTCTGTTACGTTTCTCAGGATCCACATAAGAGTGAAACCATATGGTATCTGTCTTTCTCTGTATGGCTTATTTCACTTAGCATCACACTCTCCAGTTCCATCCACGTTGCTACAAAAGGCCATATTTCATTCTTTCTCATTGCCACGTAGTATTCCATTGTGTATATAAACCACAATTTCTTTATCCATTCATCAGTTGATGGACATTTAGGCTCTTTCCATAATTTGGTTATTGTTGAGAGTGTACAGCATCTCTTATTTATCCATTCATTAGTCAATATATCTTTTGGGCTTTTTCCGTAATTCAGCTATTGTTGATAATGCTATCAACATCGGGGTGCATGTGTCTCTTCAAATCTGTAATTTGTATCCTTTCGGAAAATATCTAGTATTGCAATTGCTGAGCATAACGGTAGTTCTATTTTGAGCTTTTTATGAACCTCTATACTGTTTTCCAGAAGATCTACATCAGTTTGCATTCCCACCAACAGTGTAAGTTTCTCTCCATCCTGGTAAGCATCTTGTCTCCTGTGTTATAAATTTTCGTCGTTCTGACAGGTGTGAGGTGATAGCTCATTGTAGTTTTGATTTGTACTTCCCTGATGATGAGTAATGATGAGCATCTTTTCATGTTCTCTTAGCCATCAGTATGTCTCCTTAGGAAAAATGTCTATTCATCTGTTCTGCTCATTTATTAACTGGATTGTTTGTTTTTTGGGTGTTGAATTTGATAAGTTCTTCATAGATTTATAGATTATGGATACTAACTCTATCAAATATGTCATTTAAAAACACCTTCTCTATTCCACAAGTTGCCTTTTAGTTTTGTGGATTGTTTCCTTTGCTGTACAGAATATTTTTATCTTGATGAAGTCCCAATATTTAATCTTTGCTTCTTCCCCACCCCCTTGTGTATAGAGACAAGTCTAATAAGCAATTACTATGGTCAGTGTCAAAGAAGTTACTGCCTGTGATCTCCTACAGAATTTTGATGGCAGAAGACATATATAGATGTTTTTCCAAGGAAGACATCCATATGGATAACAGACACATGCAAAGATGCTCAATATCATTCATCATCAGGTAAATACAAATCAAAACCAGGATGAGATAGAACCTGACACCTGTCAGAATTGCCAAAATTAACAACACAGGAGACAGCAGATGTTGGCCCAGTTGCAGAGAAAAGGGAACCCACTTACATGGTTTGTGGGAATGAAAACTGGTGCAGCCACTCTGGAAAACAGAGTGTAGGTTCCTCAAATAGTCAAAAGTAGAACTACCCTGTGACCCAGCAATTGTACTGCTAGGTAATCAACGGACACAAAAACACTGATTCAAAGGATATATGCATCTCAATGTTTATAGCAGTATTATCAACAATTGTTAAATAATAGAAAGAGACCAAAGGTCCATTGGCTGATGAATGGGTAAAGAAGAGATGGTATATACATTCAATGGAATAATACTCAGCCATCAATAAGAATGAAACTTGTCATTTGCAAGCATGTGCGTGGAGCTAGTGTATAATCCTAAGTGAAATAAGTCAGTCAGAAAAAGATAAATAACATGATTTCACTGATTTTGAGTTTAAGAAACCAAACATATGAATGTAGGAGAAAGTAAAAAATAATGAGAGGAAAGCAAATCATAGAGATTCTTAACTAAAGAGGACAAACTGAGGGTTAATGGAAGGGAGGTAGGTGATGGATGGACTAAATGGATGAAGGCACTTGTGAGAAACACCAGGTACAATACATAAGTGATAAATCAGTAAATTGTACTCTTGAAGCCAATATTATACCATATGTTAATTAACTAGAAATTAAACTAAAACTTGAAGCAAAGAAATACACCTACTTTTATGATTAATTACTTTATAAACAAATTCAGAAAATATTATACTTAATTATAAAGCAAAAACAGGGAGGGTACCTGGGTGGCTCAGTTTGTTAAGCATCCAACTCAGTTTCAAATCAGGTCATGATCTCCCAGTTTTGTCAGTTCAATCCCCACAACGGGCTCTGCATTGGCAGTGCAGAGTCTGCTTGGGATTATCTCTCTCTCCTTTTCTTTCTGCACCCCCAAAAATAAATTAACATTAAAATATAAAAATCATTACAAATAAAAAAAATAAATAGCAGGGTTTTAATTTGTTAAGACTGAATAATATTTTATATGTATGATTACAACATTTTTTCACTTTTTTTTTACTATAGTGTAATATATGTAACAAAAAGTGTACAAACAAATAACCCAAAACCCATAGTTTACCTAAGGGGTCACATCTGGTATTGTACATCCTATCACTTTAAAAAAATGCATAATGACATATACCCATCAATAAAAGTAAAGTATCATACAGAGTATTTTTATTTCTCTAAAAATCACCTGTGCTATGCATATTTATTCATCACACCCTCAACCATAGCAACCACTGAACTTTGAATCATCTCCATAGTTTTGCCTTTTCCAGAATGTCACAGAGTTGGAATCATATGGCATGTAGACTTTGAGATAGGCTTCTTCACTTAGTAATACGCACTGAAAATCCTCCATGTATTTTCATGACTTGGGAGCTCATTTATTTTTTTAAGTTTTTATTTGAATTCCAGTTAGTTAACATACAGTGCAATATTAGTTTCGGGTGGACCATGTAGTGATTCAACACTTCCATACAACACCTGGTGCTCATCACAATTGCACTCCTTAATCCTTATCAACTAACTAACCCATTCCCCCAAACACCTTCCTTCTGATGACATGCTCTTCTCTATACTTACTGGTCTGTTTCTTGGTTTACCTCTCTCTTTGTATACTTATTATCATTTGTTTTGTTTCTTAAATTCCACATGAGGGAAATCATATATATGGTATTTGTCTTTCTGTGACAAATAATAATAATCTCTAGTATAGTAATCTCTAGCTCAATCCACATTAATGCAAATGGAAAGTTTCATTCTTTTTCATGGCCAAGTAACATTCTGTGGCTATATATATATATATATATACACATTGATCAATGAACATTTGGGCTCTTTATATAATTTGGCTTTTGTTGAGAATGCTGCTATACACATCAGGGTGCATGTGTCCCTTCCAATCAGCATTTTTGTATCCTTTGTGTAAATATCTAATAGTGCAATCACTGGATCAAAGAGTAGTTCTAATTTTAATTTGTTGAGGAACCACCATACTATTTTCCAGTTGCTGCACCAGTTTGCATTCCCACCAAGAGTGAAAGAATATTCCCCTTTCTCCACATCCTTGCCAATAAGTGTTTTTTCCTTGGGTTGTTGATTTTAGCCACCTGACAGGTGTGAAGTGATATCTCATTGTACTTTTGATTTGATTTTTCCTGATGATCAATGATGTTAAGCATATTTTCATTTGTCTGTTGGCCACCTGTATGTCTTCTTGGGGGAAAAAAAAGAAAAAAAAAGTCTATTCATGCCTTGTGCCCATTTTTAATTAGATTATGTGGTTTTTAAGTTTTATAAGTTCTTTATATATATTGGGGACTGACCCGTTATCTGATATGACATTTTCAAATATCTTCTCCATTTTGTAGGATGCCTTTTAGTTTTGTTTCATTCGCTGTGTAGAAGATTGTTGTTTTGACAAAGTCCCAAAAGTTTATTTTATGCCAACAAATTGTACAACCTGGAAGAAATGTATAAAGTCCTATAAACATATGAAGTACCAAAACTTGAACAGGAAGAAAAAAAAAATTGAACTGACTGATAACCAGCAAAGAAATGGGATTGGTAATCAAAACATTTCCAAACAGAAGTCCATGGCCAGATGGTTCACAGGCAAATTATACAAATCATTTAAAAAAGAGTTAATACTTGTTTTTCAGGTGTGGAGTTTGATGAGCTCTTTATACATTTTGGATACTAGCCCTTTGTCCGATGTGTCATTTGCAAATATCTTTTCCCATTCCGTTGGTTGCCTTTTAGTTTTGTTGGTTGTTTCCTTTGCTGTGTAGAAGCTTTTTATCTTCATACAAATAACCCAGTGAAGAAATGGGCAGAAAACATGAATAGACACTTCTCTAAAGAAGACATCCGGATGGCCAACAGGCACATGAAAAGATGTTCAACGTCGCTCCTTATCAGGGAAATACAAATCAAAACCACACTCAGATACCACCTCACGCCAGTCAGAGTGGCCAAAATGAACAAATCAGGAGACTATAGATGCTGGAGAGGATGTGGAGAAACAGGAACCCTCTTGCACTGTTGGTGGGAATGCAAATTGGTGCAGCCGCTCTGGAAAACAGTGTGGAGGTTCCTCAGAAAATGAAAAATAGACCTACCTTATGACCCAGCAATAGCACTGCTAGGAATTTACCCAAGGGATACAGGAGTACTGATTCATAGGGGCACTTGTATCCCAATGTTTATAGCAGCACTCTCAACAATAGCCAAACTATGGAAAGAGCCTAAATGTCCATAAAGTGATGAATGGATAAAGAAATTGTGGTTTATATACACAATGGAATACTACGTGGCAATGAGAAAGAATGAAATATGGCCTTTTATAGCAACGTGGATGGAACTGGAGAGTGTGATGCTAAGTGAAATAAGCCATACAGAGAAAGACAGATACCATATGGTTTCACTCTTATGTGGATCCTGAGAAACATAACAGAAACCCATGGGGGAGGGGAAGGAAAAAAAAAAAAGAGGTTAGAGTGGGAGAGAGCCAAAGCATCAGAGACTGTTAAAAACTGAGAACAAACTGAGGGTTGATGGGGGGTGGGAGGGAGGGGAGGGTGGGTGATGGGTATTGAGGAGGGCACCTTTTGGGATGAGCACTGGGTGTTGTATGGAAACCAATTTGACAGTAAATTTCATATATTAAAAAATAAAAAAAATTAAAAAAAATAAAAAATAAAGAAGAGTTAATATCTATTCTTCTTAAATTATTCCAAAAAATTTAAAAAAATGAAAGAAAACTTCCAAAATAATTCCATGAATCCAGCATGACCCTGAAGCCAAAAGCAGATAAAGACACCACTAAACAAGAAAAATACAGACCAATATCTCTGATGGACATGGACACAAAAATCCTTAACAAAATACCAGCAAACAAAATCCAACAATACAATAAAAAAAATAGTTCACCAGGGACAAGTGGAATGTTTCCTGGACAGCAAGGGAATTTCAATATTTGAAAATCAATCAACATGATGCAACACATTAATAATATAAAATAGGATAAAAACTGTATGTTCCTGTTAACAGATTCAGAAAACGCATTTGACAAAGCACAACATCCATTCATGAACAAAAAGCTGTTTACAAAGTAAGGTTAGAGGAAACATAGTTTAACATAATGAAGGCCAAATACCAAAAAAGCCCACAGATAATATCATCCTCAATGTGGAAAAGCTGAGATCTGATCCTGTAGGGTCAGGAACAAGACAGGAATTTCCATTCGTATCACTGGAAGTCCTAGCATCAGCAATCAGATAACAAAAGGAAATAAAAGGATCCATATTGGCAAGGAAGAAGTCAAATTGCAGTATTTGTAGATAACATGATATTCTATACAGAAAACCTGAAATATCACTACAAAACTGGTAGAGCTGATACACAAATTCAAGAAAGTTGTATGATACAGAATCAGTGTACAGAAATATGTTTTATTTCTATATACCAACAATGAAGAAGCAGAAAGAGAAATTAAGGAATCAGTTCCATTTACAATTGCACCAAAAATAAGATACATAGCAATAAATCTAATCAAAAGGGATAAAGACCTGTACTCTGAAAACTATAAAAAACTGAGGAAAGAAATTGAAGAAGACACAGAGAAATTTGAAAATATTCTGTGCTCATGGACTGATAGCTCATTTCTATGTAGCACTGTATAGTCTGTAAAATCCCATTGTCTAGAGGTACTATTATTTACTTATCTATCCACCTATGAAAGGCATCTTGGTTGCTTCCAAGTACAGTTGACCCTTGAACAGTATGAGGGATAGTCGTGCCCACCACTCAAACAGTCAAAAATCACAATAGCTTAATCACAAATAGCCTACAGTTTACCAGAAATGTTACTGATACCTCAGTCAATTAAAACATATTTATGTTATACCATATTTGTACAATAGAGGAAGCTAAAGAAAAACACATGTTATTAAGAAAATCACAAGATAATATATTTACACTGCTTGTTGTACTTATTCATTTCTAGAAGAGTAATGAAGTCTCCAGATATAATTCTAGATTCATCTGTTTGTCCTAATAGTTTTTAGGAGTATTGGCCTCATGTTTTTTGATGATCTGCTGTTAGGCACATACATAGTAAGGGTTGTTATGTTTTCTTGAAAAGTTGACCCCTTAATAATTATGCATTACTCATCTTTACTCATGAAAATTCCCTTGTTCTGAATATAATCAGTCTAATAAGTTTCTCAAATTCCACATATGAGTGAAATAATGTTATATTTGTCGTTCTATGTCTTTTTTCACTTAGCATAATACCCTCCAGTAGCATCCAGGCTGTTGCAAATGGCAATATTACATTATTTTTCATCACCGAGTAGTATTCCATTGTGTGTGTGTGTGTGTGTGTGTGTGTGTGTGTGTATAGATGCCATATATAAGAAGATGCCACATCTTCTTAATCCATCCATCAGTTGATGGAAATTTGGGCTCTTTCCATGATTTGTCTAGTGTTGATAGTGCTGCTGTAAACATTGGGGTTCATGTGCCCCTTAGAATCAGCATTTTTGTATCCTTTGGGTAAATACCTAGTAGTGCAGTTGCTGGGCCATAGGGTAATTCTATTTTTTAATTTTTTGAGGAACCTCAACACTGTTTTCCAGAGTGACTGACCAGTTTGCATCCCCACCAACAGTGCAAGAAGATTACCCTGTCTTCACACCCTCGCCATCATCTCTTGTTTCCTGAGTTGTTAATTTTAGGCACTCTGACAGGTGGGAGGTGGTATCTCATTGTGGTTTTGATTTGTATTTCCCTGAGGATGAAAAATATTGAACATCTTTTCATGTGTCTGTTTCCCATCTGGATGTCATTTTTGGAAAAGTGTCTATTGATGTCCTCTGCCCATGTCTTCATTGGCTTATTATTATTATTATTTAGTGTTCAGTTTGGTAAATTCTTTTAGATTTTGGATACTAACCATTTATCCAACATGTCATTTGCAAATATCTTCTCCCATTCTGTTGGTTGCATTTTAGTTTTGATGATAATTTCCTTTGCAGTGCAGAAGCTTTTTAACTTGATGAGGTCCCAATACTTCATTTTCGTTTTTATTTCCCTACCCTCCAAAGACATACCAAATAAGCAGTTGCTGTGCCTGAGGTCAAAAACGTTGCTGCTGTTTTTCCCTCTAGGATTTTGATGGTTTCCTGTCTCATACTTAGGTATTTCATACATTTTGGATTTATTTTTGTGTATGGTGTAAGAAAGTGGTCCAGTTTCATTCTTTTGCATGTTTCTGTCTAGTTTCCCCAGGACCATTTGTTAAGAGACTGCCTTTTGTCCATTGGATACTCTTTATTGCTTTGTCAAAGATTTGTTGGCCATATATTTGTGGGTCTATTCTATTCCATTGGTCTATGTGTCTGTTTTTGTGCCAACACCAAACTGTATTGATGATTACAGTTGTGTAATACAGGATAAAGTCTGGGATTGTGATGCTTCCAGATTTGGTTTTCTTTTTCAAGATTGCTTTGGCTATTCAGGTTATACATGGTTTCATAAGAATTTCAGGAATATTTGTTCGAGCTCTGTGAAGAATTCTGGTTTGTTTTGTTTTGTTTTGTTTTATTAGGAGTGTTTTGAATAATGTAAGTTGCTTTGGGTAGTATCGACATTTTAAAAACTTTTGTTCTTTCAATCCATGAACATTGAATATTTTTCCATTTCTTTATGTCTTCTTCAATGTCATTAATAACCTTTTTATAATTTTCAGCATACAGATCTTTAACTATTTGGTGAGATTTATTTCTAGGTATTTTATGGGTTTTGGTGCAATTGTAAATGGGATTGATTCTCTGATATCTTTTTGTGTTGCTTCATTATTGGTGTATAGAAATGCAACCGATTTCTGTACATTGATTTTAAATTTTGAAATCTTCCTGAATTCCTGTTTCAACTCTAGCAGTTTTTTGGTGGAGTCTTTTGGGTTTTCTATGTAGAGTAGCAGGTCATCTGTAAAAAATGAAAGTTTCACTTCTTTGTCAATTTGTATGCCTTTTTTTCAGTTTTTTTGTCTGATTGCCAAGACTAGGACTTTCAACACTATGTTAAATAACAGTGGAAAGAGTGGACATCCCTATCGTGTTTCTGATCTCAGGGGGAAAGCTCTCACTTTTTTCCTATTGAGGATGATATTATCTTTGGGCCTTTCATATATGGTCTTTATGATATCAAGGTATGACCCTTCTACCTCAAATTTCTTCAGGGTTGTTATTAAAAATGGATGCTGGATTCTAGGGAAGATTGCAGCATAGGAGGATGCTGGGCACAACGTGAGTCCTGCTGATCACTTAGATTCCACATACACCTGCATAAATAACCCAGAAAACCACCAGAAGACTAGCAGAATGGAGTCTCTGGAGCCAAGCACAGAGGAGAGGCCCACAGAAGAGGGTAGGAAGGGCCGAGAAGTGGTGCTCGCTGCATGGACAGGCGGGAGGGAGCCGGGGCAGAGGGGCAGGCTGCCGGCCAAGCAGAGCCCCCGAGTCTGACTTACAAAAGCGGAGGGGCCAGACGGAGTGTGTTCAGGCAGCAAGCGGGACTTAGCATCTGGGAGGTCATAAGTTAACAGCTCTGCTCAGAAAGCGGGAAGGCTGGAGGACAAAGGGAGGGAGAGTTGCTGAGCCCCGGGACAACAGAGCTCAGTTCGGTGGGGAACAAAGGCGCTTGCCAGCGCCATCTCCCTCGCACATCCCCCAACCAAAATCCCAAAGGGAACCAGGTCCTGCCAGGGAACTTGCTCCCACGCAAACACCCAACACTGTGCTTCTGCAAAGCCACCCCTCTGGCAGCGGGTCTGACTCCCTCCGGCTGCCACAAGGCCCCTCCTGAAGAGGGGTGGAGAAGCAAGCTAAGCCTACCCCTCTTGCCCCTGTGCACCTTGCTTACCCACCCCAGCTAATAGCCAGATCCCCAGCACCACAAGCTTGGTCGTGTGCAAGTAGCCCAGATGGGCCACGCCACCCCACAGTGAATCCCGCCCCTAGGAGAGGGGAAGAGAAAGCACACACCACTCTGACTGTGGCCCCAGTGGTGAGCTGGGGGAAGACATCAGGTCTGACTGCGGCCCTGCCCACCAGCTCCAGTTATACACCACAGCACAGGGGAAGTGCCCTACAGGTCAGCACCACTCCAGGGACTATCCAAAATGACCAAACGGAAGAATTCCCCTCAAAAGAATCTCCAGGAAATAACAACAGCTAATGAACTGATCAAAAAGGATTTAAATAATGTAACAGAAAATGAATTTAGAATAATAGTCATGAAATTAATCGCTGGGCTTGAAAACAGTATAGAGGAGAGCAGAGAATCTATTGCTACAGAGATCAAGGGATTAAGGAATAGTCAGGAGGACCTGAGAAACGCTATAAACGATATGCAAAATAAAATGGAAACGATGACGGCTTGGATTGAAGAGGCAGAGGAGAGAATAGGTGAACTAGAAGATAAAATTATGGAAAAAGAGGAAGCTGAGAAAAAGAGAGATAAGAAAAAATCCAGGAGTATGAGGGGAAAATTAGAGAACTAAGTGATGCACTAAAGAGAAAATCTATGCATAATTGGTATCCCAGAGGAGGAAGAGAGAGGGAAAGGTGCTGAAGGGGTACTTGAAGAAATCATAGCTGAGAACTTCCCTGAACTGGGGATGGAAAAAGGCATTGAAATCCAAGAGGCACAGAGAACTCCCTTCAGACATAACATGAATTGATCTTCTGCAACAGAATATACTTTCTTCTCAAATGCACATGGGACATTCTCCAAGATAGATCATATACTGGGTCACAAAACAGCCCTTCATAAGTATACAAGAATTGAAATTATACCATGCATACTTTCAGACCACAATGCTATGAAGCTTGAAATCAACCACAGGAAAAAGTCTGGAAAAACTCCAAAAGCATGGAGGTTAAAGAACACCCTACTAAAGAATGAGTGGGTCAACCAGGCAATTAGAGAAGAAATTAAAAAATATATGGAAACAAACGAAAATGAAAATACAACAATCCAAACGCTTTGGGATGCAGCGAAGGCAGTCCTGAGAGGAAAATACATTGCAATCCAGGCCTCTCTCAAGAAACAAGAAAAATGCCAAATGCAAAATCTAACAGCACACCTAAAGGAAATAGAAGCAGAACAGCAAAGGCAGCCTAAACCCAGCAGAAGAAGAGAAATAATAAAGATCAGAGCAGAAATAAACAATATAGAATCTAAAAAAACGGTAGAGCAGATCAACGAAAACAAGAGTTGGTTTTTTTGAAAAAATAAACAAAATTGACAAACCTCTAGCCAGGCTTCTCAAAAAGAAAAGGGAGATGACCCAAATAGATAAAATCATGAATGGAAATGGAATGATTACAACCAATCCCTCAGAGATACAAACAATTATCAGGGAATACTATGAAAAATTATATGCCAACAAATTGGACAACCTGGAAGAAATGGACAAATTCCTAAACACCCACACTCTTCCAAAACTCAATCAGGAGGAAATAGAAAGCTTGAACAGACCCATAACCAGCGAAGAAATTGAATCAGTCATCAAAAATCTCCCAACAAATAGGAGTCCAGGTCCAGATGGCTTCCCAAGGGAGTTCTACCAGACATTTAAAGCAGAGATAATACCTATCCTTCTCAAGCTATTCCAAGAAATAGAAAGGGAAGGAAAACTTCCAGACTAATTCTATGAAGCCAGTATTACTTTGATTCCCAAACCAGACAGAGACCCAGTAAAAAAAGAGAACTACAGGCCAATATCCCTGATGAATATGGATGCAAAAACTCTCAATAAGATACTAGCTAATCGAATTCAACAGCATATAAAAAGAATTATTCATCATGATCAAGTGGGATTCATTCCTGGGATGCAGGGCTGGTTCAACATTCGCAAATCGATCAACGTGATACATCACATTAACAAAAAAAAAGAGAAGAACCATATGATCCTGTCAATCGATGCAGAAAAGGCCTTTGACAAAATTCAGCACACTTTCTTAATAAAAACCCTTGAGAAAGTCGGGATAGAAGGAACATACTTAAGCATCATAAAAGCCATTTATGAAAAGTCCACAGCTAACATCATCCCCAATGGGGAAAAACTGAGAGGTTTTTCCCTGAGATCAGGACCACGACAGGGATGCCCACTCTCACCGCTGTTGTTTTACATAGGTTGGAAGTTCTAGCATCAGCAATCAGACAACAAAAGGAAATCAAAGGCATCAACATTGGCAAAGATGAAGTCAAGCTTTCGCTTTTTGCAGATGACATGTTACTATACATGGAAAATCCGATAGACTCCACCAAAACTCTGCTAGAACTGATACATGAATTCAGCAACGTTGCAGGATACAAAATCAATGTACAGAAATCAGTTGCATTCTTATACACTAACAATGAAGCAACAGAAAGACAAATAAAGAAACTGATCCCATTCACAATTGCACCAAGAAGCATAAAATACCTAGGAATAAATCTAACCAAAGATGTAAAAGATTTGTATGCTGAAAACTATGGAAAGCTTATGAAGGTAATTGAAGAAGATATAAAGAAATGGAAAGACATTCCCTGCTCATGGATTGGAAGAATAAATATTGTCAAAATGTCAATACTACCCAAAGCTATCTACACACTCAATGCAATCCCAATCAAAATTGCACCAGCATTCTTCTCAAAACTAGAACAAGCAATTCTAAAATTCATATGGAACCACAAAAGGCCCCGAATAGCCAAAGTAATTTTGAAGAAGAAGACCAAAGCAGGAGGCATCACAATCCCAGACTTTAGCCTCTACTGCAAAGCTGTCATCATCAAGACAGCATGGTATTGGCACAAAAACAGACACATAGACCAATGGAATAGAATAGAAACCCCAGAACTAGACCCATAAACGTATGGCCAACTAATCTTTGACAAAGCAGGAAAGAACATCCAATGGAACAAAGACAGTCTCTTTAACAAATGGTGCTGGGAGAACTGGACAGCAACATGCAGAAGGTTGAAACTAGACCACTTTCTCACACCATTCACAAAAATAAACTCAAAATGGATAAAGGACCTGAATGTGAGACAGGAAACCATCAAAACCCTAGAGGAGAAAGCAGGAAAAGACCTCTCTGACCTCAGCCGTAGCAATCTTTTACTCGACACATCCCCAAAGGCAAGGGAATTAAAAGCAAAAATGAATTACTGGGACCTTATGAAGATAAAAACTTCTGCACAGCAAAGGAAACAGCCAACAAAACTAAAAGGCAACCAACGGAAGGGGAAAAGATATTTGCAAATGACATATCGGACAAAGGGCTAGTATCCAAAATCTATAAAGAGCTCATCAAACTCCACACCCGAAAAACAAATAACCCAGTGAAGAAATGGGCAGAAAACATGAATAGACACTTCTCTAAAGAAGACATCCGGATGGCCAACAGGCACATGAAAAGATGCTCAACGTCGCTCCTCATCAGGGAATTACAAATCAAAACCACACTCAGATATCACCTCACGCCAGTCAGAGTGGCCAAAATGAACAAATCAGGAGACTATAGATGCTGGCGAGGATGTGGAGAAACGGGAACCCTCTTGCACTGTTGGTGGGAATGCAAATTGGTGCAGCCGCTCTGGAAAACAGTGTGGAGGTTCCTCAGAAAATTAAAAAGAGACCTACCCTATGACCCAGCAATAGCACTGCTAGGAATTTATCCAAGGGATACAGGAGTACTGATGCATAGGGGCACTTGTACCCCAATGTTTATAGCAGCACTCTCAACAATAGCCAAATTATGGAAAGAGCCTAAATGTCCATAAAGTGATGAATGGATAAAGAAATTGTGGTTTATATATACAATGGAGTACTACATGGCGATGAGAAAGAACGAAATATGGCCCTTTGTAGCAACGTGGATGGAACTGGAGAGTGTGATGCTAAGTGAAATAAGCCATACAGAGAAAGACAGATACCATATGTTTTCACTCTTATGTGGATCCTGAGAAACTTAACAGAAACCCATGGGGAGGGGAAGGAAAAAAAAAAAAGAGGTTAGAATGGGAGAGAGCCAAAACATCAGAGACTGTTAAAAACTGAGAACAAACTGAGGGTTGATGGGGGGTGGGAGGGAGGGCAGGGTGGATGATGGGTATTGAGGAGGGCATCTTTTGGGATGAGGACTGGGTGTTGTATGGAAATCAATTTGACAATAAATTTCATATATTGAAAAAAAATGGATGCTGTATTTTGTCAAATGATTTTTCTGTATCTATTGATAGGATCATATGGTTCTTATCCTTTCTTCTGTTAATGTGATGTACCACATGGATTGATTTGTGAATATTGAACCAGCCCTGAAGCCCAGAAACAAATCTCACTTGATCATGGTGAATAATTCTTTTAATGTACCGTTGAATTCAATTTGCTTGTATTTTGTTGAGAATTTTTGGATCCAGGTTCATCATGGATATTGGCCTGTAATTTTTTTCATTGGGGTCCTTGTCTGATTTTGGAATCAAGGTAATGTTGGCTTCATAGAATGAGTATGGAAACTTTCCTTCCATTTTTATTTTTTGCAACAGTTTGAGAAGAGTAGGTGTTATCTCTTCTTTTAATGTCTGGCAGAATTCACTTGGGAAGCCATCTGGCCCAGACCTTTATTTCTTGGGAGATTTTGATAACTGATTCAATTTCCTAGCTGGTTATGGGACTGTTCAAATTTTCTATTTCTCCCTATTTTAGTTTTGATAGTGTATGAGCATCTAGGAATTTTCCATTTCTTCCAGTTTGTTGGCATATAATTTTTCATAGCATTCTCTAATAATTGTTTATATTTCTTTGGTGTTTGTTGTGATCTCTCCTCTTTCCTTCGTGATTTTATCTATTTGAGTCTTCTCTTTTATTTTTGAGAAGTCTGGTTAGGTGTTTATCAATGTTGTTTATTCTTTCAAAAAACCAGTTCTTTAGACTCATTGATCTGTTCTATTATTTTTTTATTCTATATTGTTTATTTGTGCTTCGATCTTTATTATTTATTTTATTCTTCTGGCCTTGTGCTTTCTTTGCTGCTGCCTTTCTAGATCCTTTAGGTGTAATGGGAGCTTTCCATATTTTTTTTCTTGTTGTTGATTTCAAGTTTCATATCGTTGTGATCATGCATAGTATGATCTCAATGTTTTTGTACTTGTTGAGGGATGTTTTGTGACCCAGTATGTGATCTATTTTGGAGAATGTTCCATGCATACTCAAAACAAATGTGTATTTTTGTACTTTAGAAAGAAAATTTCTGAATATATCTGTTAAGTCCGTCTGGTCCAAGGTGTCATGCGGAGACGTTTTTCCTTAGTGATTTTCTACCTAGATAATCTCTCCCTTTCTATAAGTGGAATATTCAAGTGTCCTAAAATTATGGTATTATTCTGTATACATTTGTTTATGTTTGTGATTAATTTAGGTTATTCCAAGTTGGCAGCATAAACATTTGCAGTTGTTGACCCTTCATGATTGATTGACTGCTTAATTTTGATATTAATCCCCTTCTTCATTTCTTGTTACAGTCTTCGCTTTAAAATCTATTTTGTCTGATATAAGTATGGCTACTCTGGCTTTCTTTTGATGTCCAGTAGCATTATATATGATTCTCCATCCCCTCACTTTCAATCTGCAGGTGTCCTCAGGTCTAAAATGAGTTTCTTTTAGACAACATATAGATGGATCTTGTTCTTTTTTTTAATTTTTTAAATCTATTCTGGTACCCTATGTCTTTTGATTGGGGAATTTAGTCTATTTACCTTCAGAGTAAATATTGACAGATATGGATTTAGTGCCATTGTGTTGTGTGTGAGTTTTTGGGTTGTGGTGATGTCTCTGGTCTTTCATAGTCTTTGTTGCTTTCCACTCACAGAGTCCCCTTAGGATCTCCTGCAGGGCTGGCTTAGTGGTTATGGACTCATTTAGTTTTTGTTTGTCTGGGAAAGCCTGTATCTATTTTTCTATCTGAATGATAGCCTTGTTGGATAAAGGATCATTGGCTGCATATTTTTCCTATTCATCACATTGAATATTTCCTGCCACTCTTTTCTGGCCTACCAAGTTTCAGTGGACAAGTCTGTTACTACCCTTATGTATACACTTTTGTAGGTTAAGGCCCATTTGTTCCTAGCTGCTTTCAGAATTCTCTCTTTATCTTTGTATTTTTCCAGTTTCACTATGATATGTCATGGCATTATCCTGTTTTTGATGTGTTGGAAGAAAGTTCTTTCTTTCTCTTGGACTTGGATGCTTATTTCATTCCCGAGATTAGGAAGTTCTCAGCAATAATTTCGTCAAATAAATCTTCTGCCCCTCAATCTAACTCTTCTTCTTCTGGAACTCCTATAATACAGATATTACTTGTTTCATAGAATCACTTAACTCACTCTTTCTCCCCTCATGATCTACTAATTTCCTTTCCCTATTTTTTACATCTTCATCTTTTTCCATAATTTTATCTTCTATTTCACTGATTCTCTCCTTTACTTCTTCTATTCTCACTGTATTGTATATAGTTTATTGTGCATCTCATTTATAGCATTTATTAATTCACTGTGACTATTTCTTAGGTTTTTGATCTCTGCAGCAATAGATTCTCTGTTGTCTTCTATGTTTTCCTTTCAACCCAGCTATTAGTCTTATCATTGTAATTTTCTAAATTCTTGTTCAGATATATTGTTTATATCTGTTTTAAGCAATTCGCTGGATGTCATTTCTTCCTGGATTTTCTTTTGAGGAGAATTCTTCCATGTCGTCATTTTGGATAGGTTTCTGACTTTTATGTATTTTCATTGCTTGTTATGTGTCCTGTATCTGTGAGTACTACTATATTAAAAAGGGGTCGTGCACTGTCCATGGCCTAGCACTACAAAAAGTGTTTTTGGAGTTTGTTGCATGGACTTTGTTGCATTTTGGCTGCTCTATCCCACTGGTCAGTCCTCTGCAAATTTCCTCCTTGCTTATAGTGGTGGAGGGTTTGGACCTTCTATCAGGTGTACTTTGATTTTTTTCATTGAAGTAACCCTGGAAAAAAGTAAAGAAAGGGAATCCTAATCCCATAGTAAGATAAAAATGAAAGGGGTGAAAAAAGAGACCAATCAGGAAATCAAAAAAACTATGTCTTTATCCAGAGAGAAAGAGAGAGGAAAATAAAGAAGGAGATGTAGAAAAGATGTAAAAAAAAAAAAAAAAAGGAATAGAATATAAATTCCTGATTAAACAAACAAACAAAAAAACCAAACAGCAAACAAGCAAACTATCTATCTATCTATCTATCTATCTATCTATATCTATTTATCATATCTATATAGATACATAGATATGAATTGACCAAAAATAAATAAAAAACTATGAGCCTAATTCCAAAAGAAAAAAAAAGAAGGTAAAAAGAAAAGAGTAAAACAGACAAACCTACAAATAGACAGACAGCAGTCTAACAGGTAAAAACACAAACCACAAAACAGTTGTCTATTGGTGCCTGGGACTGGTGGTTATGCTGGTCTGGAGGAGAGGCTGCCTTGGGTCAGTCTTGTTCCAGTAGATAAGCGGTTGCCAGGAATGGAGGGGTGGGATTTGGTGTAAGCAGGTCCTGCCTCCACTGGAGGCCACTGTGCTACTCCTTGAAGTCCCACCATATTGGGAAAAAAATGGTGACACAACAATGTCTTCTGTCCAGACTGGTTCTTGAATCATGTTGTTCAGGCAACCCTTAAAGAATAGTGCAGGCAGTTGGCTTGCCATGCTCCACAGTTCTCCCATGCTTCCTAGGTGCTCAGCTAAGATTCATACCCAATGTCTTGAAGGGCCCTACACCAGGTCAACTCTGTTCTGGTATATCCCCACTCAGCCTTACCAATAAAAAGCCTTTGGTTGGAGCCTGCATGGTCTTTTGTCCTTTGCTAGGCAATAAACCCTCTTCCCACAGTACTTGAGAAAGGGGGATGTTCTCTCCCAGTGTGCCCCTGAGATCTCTACTGTGTCCCAGGGTGGGCTCCTTCCCTGTGAGCTCCCTCCCACCCACATAGCTGTGGCTTCCGTCCTGAGAAAGTTGCACACTTTTGAAAACTTGGATTTTCAGTTCCTAGTAATATTTGCAAAGTAGAAAATGGCACTCTCCATAGTTTTCATTCCCTATTGAGTGGTCCAGAGACGTTTTCTTCTTGTACTAACTCAATACCACAATTCCACACCCTCTCTTTCTCTCCCTTTTGTCTATCTGCAGAAGGGGTTCCCTCCCCTCCTTGCCTACACCATTTTGTTTCCCCCAATTCATATGCACGCACCTTAATCCCACAAAGCTGTCTCCCTCCACCTCTGGAGATCCTTGTGTCACTCCACAGATTGATTCCTGGGTGTTCCAAGTGATCTGACCTCAATAAAGCTATGTTTGGGGGATGATGGAAATCCTGGTGCCCCTACTTCTCCCCCATGTTAACTCTTCCTAAACTAAGCTTTTTTAACTAGTCCCCCTGAGGACAGACCTTGCTAAGAACAACAGAGTGTTATGGTATATTTCAAAATGGTTCCTTTCCTCTCTTCCTGCCAGAAACCCATGGATTTTTCTCCTATATTTATTGTGGGAGCCTGGTTGTATTATTAGAGATAAACCTCACAATACTTTATGCATCCCTCCAATGACTGTGTCTCCTTTTACTTTTTATTGTCAGAATTGTCTGCACTGAGCCTTTTTTTTAAGTTTATTAATTTATTTTGAGAGAGAAAGGATGAGTAGTAGAAGGGAGGGGTCAGAGAGAGGGGGAGAGAGAATCTCAAGTAGGATCCACACTATCAGCACAGAGAGACAGAAGTGGAGCTTGAACTCACAAACTATAAGATCATGACCCAAGCCCCAAACCGGGAGTTGAATGCTGAACAAACTGAGTCACCCAGGTGCCCCTGTCTGCACTGAGCTTTTAACAATTGGTCAACTTTAGTTCATATTTTCTTAGCCAGGTACTACTCCCTTCCACATTTTGCTCTCATGAGTTTCTGCTCTGGTAAACTGGAACTCTGTAGTTAACTGTCTCTCTAATCTTGAAGGCAACAGCTTGCCATGTGACTTCCCCTCTCCTATTAATCCAACAAGATTTTGATTTTTTTTAAATTTTTTTAACGTTTATTTATTTTTGAGGCAAAGAGAGACAGAGCATGAATGGGGGAGGGTCAGAGAGAGAGGGAGACACAGAATCCAAAGCAGGTCTGCTGCTTCGATCCGAGCTGTCAGCACAGAGCTCAACGCAGGACTCGAACTCACAAAACGTGAGATCATGACCTGAGCCGAAGTCAGATGCTTAACTGACTGAGCCACCCAGGCACCCCTCCAACAAGGTTTTTTTTTTTATATTCTGTTCAGATTTTTACTTGTTCAGGTAAAATCTTTATCCCTATGTATTTTATAATTTTTCATGCTCTTGTAGGTGTGATTGTTTTTGTTTTCTCTTTTTATTTATTTATTACTATTTTTTATAATATAGTTTATTGTCAAATTGGGTTCCATACAACACCCAGTGTTCATCCCAATAAGTGCACTCGTCAGTGCCCATCACCCACTTTCCCCTCTCCGCCCCCCCATCAACCCTCAGTTTGATCTCGGTATCCAAGAGTCTCTTATGGTTTGCCTTCCTCCCTCTCTGTAACTTTTTCCCTCTTCACCTCCCCCATGGTCTAAGTTTCTCAAGATCCACAAATGAGTTAAAACATATGGTATCTGTCTTTCTCTGACTTATTTTACTTAGCACAATACCCTCCAGTTCCATCCACGTTGCTGCAAATGGCCAGATTTTATTCTTTCTCATTGCCAAGTAGTATTCCACTGTATATATAAACCATATCTTCTTCCTCTATTTGTCAGTTGATGAACATTTAGGCTCCTTCCATAATTTGGCTATTGTTGAAAGTGCTGCTATAAACATTGGGATTCACGTGCCCCTATGTACCAGCACTCCTGTACTATTTGGGTAAATTCCTAGCAGTGATATTGCTGAATCATAGAGTAGTTTTATTTTTAATTTTTTGAGGAACCTTGATACTGTTTTCCAGAGCAGCTGTACCAGTTTGAACTCTCATCAGCAGTATAAAAGGGTTCCCATTTCTTCACATCCTTGCCAACATCTGTTGTTTCCTGTGTTGTTAATTTTACCCATTCTGACAAGTGTGAGATGATATCACATTGTAATTTTTATTTTAATTTCCCAGATGATCATTGATATTGAATGTCTTTTTTGTGTCTTTTGGTCATCTATATATTTCCTTTGGAAAAATGTCTATTCATTTAATCTGCCTATTCCTTTACTGGATTATGCTTTTTGGGTGTTGAGTTTGATGAATTCTTTATAGATTGTGGATAGTAACCCTTTAACAGATATGTCATTTGCAAATATCTTCTCCCATTCTGAAGGTTGTCTTTCAGTTTTGTTGATGGTTTCCTTTGCTGTGAAGAAGCTTTTTATATTGATGAAGTCCCAATAGTTCATTTTTGCTTTTGTTTCCCTTGCCTCCAGAGACACACCTAGGAAGAAGTTGCTATGACTGATGTCAAAGAGATTGTTGCCTGTGTTCTAAAAGATTTTGATGATTTCTTGTCTCACATTTAGTTCTTATCTCCATTTTGAATTTAATTTTGTCTATGATGTGAGAAAGCAATACTGTTTCACTCTTGCATGTTGCTGTGCACTTTTACCAACACCATTTGTTGAAGAGATTATCGTTTTTCCACCAGATATTCTTTCCTCTTTTGTCAAAAATTAGTTGACCATATAGTTGTAGGTCCATTCCTGGGTTTTTATTCTGTTCAATTGATTTCTGCTTCTGTGTATGTGCCAGTACATTACTGTATTGATGACCACACCTTTGTAATAGAACTTGAAGTACAGAATTTTTATTTACACCTCCTGCTTTTCTTTTGTTTTTCAAGATTGTTTTTTTTTTTCTATTAGGGTTCTTTTGTGGTTACATACACATTTTAGGATCGTTTGTTCTAGTTCTGTGAAAAATGCTGGTTTTCTTTTTATAGGGATTGCATTAAATCTGTAAATTTCTTTGGGTACTATAGACATTTTAATGATATTTGTTCTTCCAATCCATGAGCATAGAATTTTTTTTTTAATTTCTGTATGTCATCTTCAATTTTTTCCTAGGTGTTCTATAGTTTTCAGAGTACAGATCTTTTAAATATTTGTTTAGGTTTATTCTTAGGTACCTGATGGGATTTGGTACAATTGTAAATGGGATTGACTCCTTGATTTCTATTTCTGCTGCTTCATTGTTGGTGTATGGAAATGTAGCATATTTCTGTATGTTGATTTTGTAACCTGTGACTTTAATGAATGTATGTATCAGTTTGAACAAAATTTTGGTCAAGTCTTTCAGGTTTTATATATAGAGTATCATGTTGTCTGCAAATAATGAAAGTTTTATTTCCTCCTTGCCAATTTATATACCTTTTATTTCATTGTGTTTTCTGATTGTTGAGGCTAGGTACTAGGTGGGAGTGGACATCCCTGTCTTGTTCCTCACCATAGAAGAAATGTTCTCATTTTTTCCACATTGAGGATCATATTAGCTGTAGTCATTCATATATGGCCTTTAAAATGTTGGTGTAATGTGTTGAAATTTTTTATCAAGAATGGATGCTGAATTTTGTCAAATGCTTTTTTCTGCATCTATTTAAAGGATCATATGGTTCTTATCCTTTCTTTTACTACTATGGTGCATAAAATTGATTGATTGATTCGTGAATATTGAATTAAACTTGCAGGCCAAGAATAAATCCCACTTGTCTGTGGTGAATTATTCCTTTAATGTACTATTGGATTTGATTTGCTAGTATTTTGTTGAGAATTTTTGCATCCATGTTTTGACCTGCAATTCTCTTTTTTAGTGGAAACTTTTTCTGGTTTTGTAATCAGAATAATGCTGTCCTTGTAGAATAAGTTTGGAAGTTTGTCTTCCCTTTCTGGTTTTTTTTTTTTTTTTTTTTGGAATATTATCAGAAGACTATGTATTAACTCTTCTTTAAATGTCTGGTGAATTTTCCCTGGGAAGGCATGTGGCCCTGGACTTTTATTTTTTAGGAGATTTTTGATTAGTGATTCAATTTCTTTGCTGTTTCTGTTCAAATTTTTTTTCCTATTCCTGTTTTTGATAGTCCATATATTTCTAGAAATGTATCTATTGCTTCCAGGTTGCCCAATATGTTGGCACATAATTTTTTGTAATATTAACTTATAACTGTATGTCTGTGGTGTTGGTTGTGATCTATCTTCTCTCATTCGTGTTTTTATTTATTTGGGTCCTTTCTCTTTTACTTCTGATAAGTCTGGTAATTTTATTAATTATTTCAAAAACCTGTACCTCAGTTCATTGATTTGTTATACTTTTTTCACCCTTTATTCATATATCATTTATTTATGCTCAAATATATATTATTTCCAATATTCTTCTGGCTTTAGGCTTCATTTGGTGTTTCTTTTCTTAGCTCCTTTAGGTGTAAGGTTAAGTTGCTAATGTGAGATTTTTCTTGCTTCTTGAGGTAGGCTTGTATTTCTATACATTTCCCTCTTAGGACCACTTCGCTGCATCCCAAAGGTATTTGACCCATGTGTTTCCATTTTCATTTACTTCCATATATTTTTAAAAATGTCTTCTTTAATTTCCTGGTAGAACCATGCATTCTTTAGTAGGGTGTTCTCTAACCTCCATATATTTGTGGTCTTTCCAAATTTTTTCTTAAGATTGACTTCACATTTCATAGTGTTGTGGTCTGAAAATATGTATGGTATGATTTCAATCATTATGTGCTTGGTGAGGCCTGCTTTGTGACCTAGTATGTGATCTATTCTAGAGAATGTCTCATGTGCACTGGAAAACAATGTGTATTCTGTTGCCTTAGGATGAAATGTTCTGAATACATCCATGAAGTCCATCTGGTGCAGTGTGTCACTCAAAGCCATTGTTTCTTTTTTTAAATTTTCTGCTTAGATATCTATGCATTTCTGTATTGGGGTATTAAAGCCCCTTACTATTATTGTATTATTATCGGTATGTTCCTGTGTATTTGTTCTTAATTCTTTTGTGTATTTATGTGCTTCCAAGTAGGGGAATTATTATTTACAATTGTTAGATTTTCTTAATAGACTCCTTTATTATTATATAGTGATTTTCATCCCTTGTTACAGTCTCTGGATTAAAATCTAGTTTGCATAATAATATTGCTACTCTGGCTTTCTTTTGACATCCATTACCATGATAAATTGTTCTCAAACCCTTCACTTTCAATCTGGAGGTGTCTTTATAAGTCCTATTGTAGACCCAATACACATCACCAATTATGCCAGTTGGGCAAAGCTGTGAAAGCCCTCCTCAACTAGGGATATGCCACTAGCAAGATGATATGTTGTGGCCTTCCAGTGGACTGTATTGCATAAATGGTGGCTAGAAGTGTTGGCAGTGGGCATTCCACTGGTTTCACCTCCATTTAAGTGGACAAGTGGTTGAACAAGAGAGAAGCTATATTTTCCTGTAATTTGGAAAGGACCTTGACATCAGGTTTAGCCCTTTCCTCAAGGTACCAATTTAAATTTACATTGACACCTCAGTATCCATGCTGAGCCTTTGCTGAGTTGAATTCCTGACCCAAGACATTATGGGTACTTACGTGTGAAGCAGTATGAGACATGTGCCTTTAATACCTCTATCTCTAAAATAGTGCCATGAACTGCCAAGATTTGAGTTGAGTTGTATGTTCTGGGCTACTGTTTGGAGCAGATGTTTGGTCAAGAACCCTATAAACATTCATGTAGAACCATGCCTTCTTAGCACAGGCACTCTACAAGGTGCAATTAGACATTACCAGTGATTTAACTTGGAAATATGAGCTTGGAGGGATTAAAGGCAAGGCCTGCATTATAGCCCAATAGGTCAGCTGTGATAAGGCAGTTTGTTGAGGTTCTTCCCAATGGAAAGAAGCTAATTTTCATATAATGGCATAAATAGGCCTAAGTAGAAAGGATATATGTGGAATGTGTTACCTCCAAAAGGTGAATAAAACAAATACTATGTCATCTCTGCCATAGTGTAGGGAAAACCTTGATTGTAAGGAGTTGATGTTTTATGGCAAGAAGAATTCCTTATCCCTTAGGTGACCACATTATTCCATGAGGCATGACAAAAGTGGCTTGTTCTTGGGCTTTATAGGGGTTAATGTCTCATCCTATCTGCTGTAAATGTGTTATTAGGTGCAAGTCTTTCTGATGGCATCCTTGGAGGGTTCTTCATAGTAGAATGTCATGTATGTAATGCCAAAGATGGCAGTGGATTAGTTTAAGTGAATTTACATCTTGTATGCATATGTTATGTGCAATGGCAGAGTTTTTTAGATAACAGATGGGCAGCCAAATAAAGGTATACTGAGTGCCCTCAAAAGTGTAAACACTCATTAAATTTGAAATGAATTTTAAGTTTATCAGGACTTAGTGAGTCTTCAGTTACTGAGAATGAATAGAACATGTTGGCTAAGACAGCATAGGGGCCCTATAAGGGCCCTGAGCCTTTTGGATATCATCTATCATCTCTATAATATTAGGATCAGAGACGTAATAGCAGAAACCTGTGCAATTAAGTTTTGGTAGGCAATTATTAACCCCCATTTGTTGATGGCCAGTATGAATACTGGCCAGATAGGGATATTAAATGATGAGTTAGTGAACTTAATGACCCCAGTGTCTGGCATATCTCTAATGATGAGCTGAAGGCCCTTTGTACCTTTCTTCAGCCTATATTGTGGTGTATTTGCTATTTTTCCCTGGAAGAGACAATTGGTCAAGTTCCCATTTGGCAACTCTCATGAGAAAAAACAGGAATTCATGTTTACTCTATAAAGCATATCGCAGGGTGGGGGTATTCACACCCAAAATAGGAAAAGGTAGAGTTAGAGAGCACCACTATTAGCAACAGTTTTAGAAATATGACAATAAACATACCTAGTTTAATTTGTACTCCCTTTACAGTCTTAACTACTATGCCTTGTAAGCTGTATAAGGGTCCCTTAAGGAACTTACAAGTTGCTGTGACTTGGCCTCCTGTGTCTAATAGAGACAACAGTGTCTGGTTATTGCCTTTTTCCCAGTGGATTATCTGAGTCATAAAAGGGTGATTGTCCCTAGGAGGTAGAACAATCTCTGGGGAGATGCTGAGTCCCTAGAGTGGCGCCCATAGGTCAAGAAAGATGTTTGGGGCAGAAAGACATTCAGAACTTTCTGAAAGCCTCTGGGACATTTAAATTTGGCTCTCTACTGGGGAATTGTTTTAAAAAGAAAATATTTTTTCTTCATTTCTTGTTAAAGTCTTTAAAATCTAGTTTACCTGATATAAGTATGACTATCATATAAGTATGATAGTTCTCCATTCCCTTCCTTTCAACCTGCAGGTGTCTTTATGTCTAAATTGAGTCTTTTGTAAGCAGCATATACATGGGTCTTGTTTTCTTATCCGTTCTGATACCCTATGTCTTTTGATTAGAGCGTTTAGTCCATTGACATTTAGAGTGAGTATTGAAAGATATGAAATTTAGTGCCATTGCGTTGCCTGTTGAGTTGGTGTTTCTGGTCATGTTATGTGCTCCTTTCTAGTCTTTGTTGATTTTTGTCTTTTTTGTTTTGTTTTGTCTTTTCTCCAGTCAAAGGGTTTCCCTTATTTTTTTTTCTTTTTTTGCAAGGCTGGTTTAGTGGTCATGAACTCCCTTAGTTTTTCTTTGGGAAAATATCTCTCCTTCTATTTTGAATTATAGCCTTTCTGGATAAAGAATTATTGGCTGCATATTTTTCCAACTCATCACATTGAATATATCTTGTCACACCTTACTGGTTTTCCAAGTTTCTGTGGATAAATATGCTGCAAACCTGATCTGCCTTCCCTTATAGGTTAAGGACTTTTTTTTTCTTTACTCCTTTCATAATTTTTTCTTTGTGTGGACTGTGAATTTGTCTATAATATGCCTTTGTGATGATTGTTTTTTGTTGAATCTAGCGGGAGTTACCTGTGTTTCTTGAATTGCCACAATGTGGGAGCACAAAAATATACAAATCAATTAATAACAAACATAAAGAAACTCACTGTTAATAATATCATAATAGTAGGGGACTTCAACACCCCACTTACAGCAATAAATACATTATCTAAGCAGAAAATCAATAAGGACACAATGGCTTTGAGTGACACACTGGATCAGAAGGACTTAACAGATACATTCAGAACATTACATCCTAAGGAAGCAGAATACACATTCTTCACCAGTACACATGGAACATTCTCCAGAATAGACCACATACTGGGACACAAATCAGCCCTCAGCAAGTACAAAAAAAATCGAGCTCATACCGTGCATATTTTCAGACCACAATGCTATGAAACTTGAAATAAACCACAAGAAAAAATCTGGAAAGACAATAAATACTTGGATTGAAGAACATCCTATTAAAGAATGAATGGGTTAAATGATAAATTAAAGAGGAAATTTAAAAGTACATGGAACACAATGAAAATGAAAACATGACAGCCCAAAACCTCCAGGATGCAACAAAGGCTCTTATAAGAGGGAAGTATAACGCATCCAAGCCTTCTTACAGAAGGTGTCAAATACACAACCTAAACTTACACCTAAAAGAGCTGGAGAAAGAAATAAAGCAAATAAAGCCCAAAACCAGCAGAAGACTGGAGATAATAAAGATTAGAGCATAAATTAAAAAAAAATGTAGTACAGATTAATGATACCAGGAAATGGTACTTTAAAATAATTAACACATTTGATAAACCACTAGCCATATTGATCAAATGAAAAAGGAAAGGACCTAAATAAATAAAATCACAAATGAAAGAGGAGAGAACACAACCAACACTGCAGAAATAGAAACAATAATAGAATATGATGAACAATTACTTGCCAATAAATTTGGCATTCTGAAAGAAATGGAAAAATTTGTAGAAACAAAAAAAGCTACCAAAACCTAAACAGGAAGAAATAGAAAATTTGAACAGACCCATAAAAAATAAAGAAATAGAATTAGCAATCAAAAATCTCCCAAAAAAACAAGAGTCCAGGGCCAGATGGCTTTTCCAGGGAATTCTATCAGACAATTAAAGAAGAGTTAACACTTATTTTTTGAAGCTGTTCGCAAAAATAGAAATGGAAGAAAAACATCCAAACTCATTCTGCAAGGCCAGCATTACCTTCATTTCAAAACCAAAGACACCACTAAAAAGAACTACAGATCAATTTCCCATATGAACATGGATGCAAAAATTCTCAACAACATACTCTCAAACTAGATCCAACAATATATTGAAAGAATTATTCATCACAATCAAGAGGGATTTATTTCTGGGATGTAAGGCTGGTTCAATATCTGTAAATCAATCAATGTGATACATCACATTAACAAAAGAAAGGATAAGAATCACATGATCCTCTCAAGAGATTCTGAAAAAAAAATTTGACAAAATACAGCATCCTTTCTTGATAAATCTGTCAAGAAACTAGGGATAAAAGGATCATACCTCAAGATCATAAAGGCTATATATGAAAGACCCACAGCTAATCTCATCCTCGAGGGGAAAAAATGAGAGCTTTCCTCCTAAGGTCAGGAACACGACAGGCATGTCCACTCTCACCACTGTTATTAAACACGTTACTGGAAATCCTAGCCTCAGCAATCAGAAAACACAAAGAAATAAAATGTATCCAAATTGGCAGGGAATAAGTCAAACTTTCATTCTTCATAGACAACATGATACTCCATGAGGAAAACCCAACATATTCCACCAAAAAACTGCTAGAACTGATCCATGAATTCAGCAACATTGCAGGATATAAAATCTATGTACAGAAATTAGTTGAATTTCTATACACGAATAATGAAACAGCAGAAAGACCATTTACAGTTGCACCAAAACCATAAAATACCTAGGAATAAACCTAACCAAAAAGGTGAAAAATCTATACATTGAAAACTATAGGAATATTATGAATGAAATTGAAGACACACACACAAAAAAAGGAAGAACTTTCCATGTTCATGGAATGAAAGAAGAAATATTGTTAAAATGAAGATATACCCAATGAAATCTACACATTCAATGCGATTTCTATGAAAATAACACCAGCATTCTTCACAGAGATAAAACAAACTATCCTAAAATTTGTATGGAATGAGAAAAGACCCTGAATAGCCAATGCAATCCTGAAAAACATAACCAATGCTGGAGGCATCACAATTCGGGACTTCAAGCTGTATTATAAATCTGTACTGGCACCAGAACAGTCACATGGATCAATGGAAAACAATAGAGAACCCAGACATGGACCCACAAATGTATGGCCAACTAATCTTTGACAAAGATAGAAAGAATATCCAATGGAAAAAAGACAGCCTCTTCATCAAATGGGGTTGGGAAAACTGGATAGTGGCATGCAGAAGAATGAATCTGGACCACTTTCTTAAATCATACAGAAAAATAAACTCAAAATGGTTGAAAGACCTAAATGTAATATGGGAAACTATCAAAATCCTAAGGGAGAAAACAGGCAACAACCTCTTTGACCGTGACTGCAGCAACTTCTTACCAGACAAGTCTCCATAGGCAAGGGAAAGAAAAACAAAAATTAACAATTGGGACCTTATCAAGATAAAAAGTTTCTGCATAGTGGAGGAAACAATCATCAAAACTAAAAGGCAACCAACAGAATGGGAGAAGGTATTCGCAAATGACATATCAGATAAAGGGTTAGTATCAAAAATCCAAAAGAACTTACCAAACTCAACAACCCCCCAAAACACAAATAAAACTGTGAAGAAATGGGGAAAACCCATCAATAGACACTATTACAAGGAAAAAAATCCAGATGGCTAACAGACACATGAAAAAATGCTCAATATCACTCATCATCAGGGAAATACAAATCAAAACCAAATGATATACCACCTCATACTGTTCGAATGACCAAAATTTACAATTTAGGCAATAAGAGATATTGACCAAGATGCAGAGAAAGACGAACACTTTTGCACTACTGGTGGGAATGCAAACTGGTGCAGTCACTCTGGAAAGCAGTTATGGAGGCTTCTCAAAAAATTAAAACTACCCCAAACCCAGCAATTACACTACTATGTATCTATCCAACGGATACAGGAGTACTGACTGGAAGGGGTACATGCATCAGAATGTTTATAGAAGCACTATCAATAATACCCAAATTTGGAAGGAGCCCAAATGTACATTGGCCAATGAATGAATAAAAAAAAAAATACGGTATATATATATACAATGGAGTATTACTCAGTGATCATAAAAAATGACATCTTGCCATTTGCAACAACGTGGTTGAAAATAGAGTGTATTATGCTAAGCAAAATAAGTCATTCATGGAAAGACAAATATATGATTTCACTCATATGTGGAATTTAAGATATGAAACAGATGAACATAAGGGAAGGGAAGCAAAAATAATATAATTAAAGAGGGAGACAAATCATAAGAGACTCCTTTTATTTTTTTTTTACATTTTTATTTATTTTTGAGAAAGAAAGACAGACAGACAGAATCAAAAGCACACTCCAGGCTTTGAGCTGTCAGCGCAGAGCCTGACACGTGAT
The DNA here is from genome assembly GCF_023721935.1 of Panthera uncia. Lineage (NCBI taxonomy): Eukaryota > Metazoa > Chordata > Mammalia > Carnivora > Felidae > Panthera > Panthera uncia. Next base: position 72,121,226 of record NC_064817.1, on the reverse strand, counting down.
CAAACCCACAGACTGTGAGACCATGACCTGAGCCAAAGTCAGACACTTAACTGAATGAGGCATCCATGTTCCTCAAGAGACTCTGAAATACAGAGAACAAACTAAGTGTTTCTGATGGGGTGTTGGGGGGGGGTGGAAGTGCTAAAGTGGTGAGGACCATTAAGGAGGATGCTTGTTGTGATGAGCACTAGGTGTTATTTGTAAGTGATGATCCCTAAATTTTATTTCTGAGGACCCTAGGCTCACCTCATCCCAGAAACACAACTAAATAATTATCAAATAATCCTAAACACTGGAAAAATCTACTTGAAGTCTCACATAACAAATTCCACACCTAAAAGGAGAGAAGAGACCACATTCAAGAAAGTGGGAAGTGTGGAAATGTGGTTTAGAGGAGAAACAGATCACAGGCACTGCTGAGGGAAGGGAGCCATGGTCACAGAGAAGGGCAAGAGAGAAGATTGCAGAGGGAATGCACAAGAGGAATATTTTCCCAAAGCCATTGGCTTGGAAAATGAGAGAGGCTGAATTTTGTGAGTTCTGGCAAATATCAGGGCTTAAAATTTGGAGTTTTAAAGGTCAGCATGCTTGTCTGAAATAGAGCCCAGAAGGCACTTTGCTCCTACTTGAGAAAAAGCAGGCAAACAACTTGGGGACAGACAATGTGGAAACAGTGATCTGAAGAGTGCCTTGGATGCACAGTAGGGGATTATTTGATCTTCAGAGAGCACATCCCTGAGAGGTAGTGTTCAAGGACATATATCTCCAGGAACAAAGAGGCTGGCTGGTGCCATAGCCCTTCCCTGTGCCTCAAGAAACACAGAGCCACCTGTGGATATCAGTATATCAATAAAGAAAGCAACACAACTGTGAGAGAAGAGAGCAAGAGGGAAAAAAAGGAACAGAGAACAACTACATAAACAATCACAAATTGTGAAAGAAGAGAGTAAGAGAAAAAAATGGAAAAAATGGAGCAGAGAACAACTATATAAACAATCATAAAAATAACAAAATAGCAATAAATTATACCTATCGATAATTCCTTTGAATATAAAAGGATTAATTTATATGTAAAAAAAAACACTGTGATGGAATCAATAAAAAAACATGATCCATATATATGTTACTTACAAGAGACTCTTTTCAGACATAAAGGAGCATGCAGATTGAAAATGAAGGGATGGAGAGACATTTGTAATCCAAAGGGATGTGAAAAGAAAGCCAAGGCAGCAATACTTGTATCACACAAAATAAATTTTATAACAAAGATGGAACAAGAGACATAGAAAGACTATATGGAAACAATACAACCATGAGATATAATAATTGTAAATATTGATGCATCCAATATGGAAGCACCCAAATATTTCAAAGTTAATAACAAATATAAAGGAAATAATTAATAGTAATACAATTATACTAGGGGACTTTAACCCCACACTTACATCAATGGACAGATTATCCAGACAGAAAATCAGCAAGAAAAGAGTAGGTCTGAATGATTTTTGGACTAGGTAGTTTTAACAAATATACTCAGAACACTCCATCCTAAAACAACAGAAAATCTACTGTTTTCACATGCATATGGCACATTCTACAGAATAGATCACATATTATAACAGAAAACAAATATCAACAAATGTAAAAAGACCTAAATCATACCTTAATTTTTTTTTCTGACCACAAAGCTATGAAACTAAAAATGAACCACAAAAAAAAAAAATCAAAGAAGCACAAATATGTAGATATTAAATAATATACTACTAAACAATGAATAGCTCAATCAAGAAACCAAAGATGAAATAAAAAAAAATAATACTTGAAGAGAAATGAAAATGAAAACGCATTGGTCCAAAATCTTTGGCAGTTTTATGAGGTGAGTTTATAGCAGTACATGCCTATCTAAAGAAGCAAGAAAAATCTCAAATACACAACCTAACATTACACCTAAAGGAGTTTGAAAAGGAAGAACAAACGAAACCCATAGTCAGTAGATGGAAGGAAATAATAAATAATAGAGCAGAGATAAACAAAATAGACAATAAAAAATAACAATAGAGGAGCCCATGAAACCAGAAGCTGTTTCTTTGGAAAGATCAACAAAATTGACAAACCTTTAGCCAGACTCATAAAAAAAGAGAAAGAGGACAGAAATAAAGATAATCAGAAATTAAAGAGTAGAAATGATAATTGGCACCACAGAAATACAAAGAAGTATAAAAAAATATTTTGAAAAATTATATGGTAACAAATTTGGCAACCTAGAAGAAATGGATAAATTTGTAGAAACATATAAAGTCACAAAACTCAATAATAAAGTAATAAAAAATATAAAAAGACCAGTTACCAGCAATGCAATTGAGTCAGTAATGAAAAAACTCACAACAAAAGAGATACAGAGACAGAGAGAGAGAGAGAGAGAGAGAAAGAGAGAGAGAGAGGGAATGAGACATACTAAGAAATAGAATTTTAACTATAGAGAACAAACTGATGGTTACCACGGGGAGGTTGGCAGGGAGATGGGTTAAATAAGTGAGGGGATTAAGGAGTGCACTTGCTGCGATGAGTACCAGGTATTGTATGGAAATGTTGAGTCACTAAATTGTACATCTGAAACTGATATTAAATTGTATGTTAACTAACTGGAATTTGAATACAAATGCAAAAAAATGAAAACAAAAAACAAAAAACTTCCAACAAACAAAATTCCAGGACCAGATGTCTTCACAGATGAATTCTACCAAACATTTAAAGAAGATGTAATACCTGTCATTCTGAAACTTTTTGAAAAATTAGAAGAGGAGGGAAAACTACCAAATTCATTCTACAAGGCCAGGATTACGTTGATACCAAAACCAGAAAAAGACACTACAAAAAAAAAGAGAACTACATGCCAATATCTGATAAACATAGAGGAAAAAATTCTCAACAAAATATTAATAAACTGAATCCAACAATACACTAAGATAATCACTCAACATGATCAAGTGGAATTTATTCCCAGGATGTAAGTGTGGTTCAATATCTGCAAATCAATCAATATTGTCCATCAAACCAATAATATAAAGAATGAAAAACATATGATCATTTCAATAGATGCAGAAAAAAACACTGGCAAAATACAGTAACATTTCATGTTAAGAACCCTTACAAAGTAGTTTTACAGGGAACATACCTCAACATAATAATGGCCATGTATGTCACACCCACAGATAACATCATATTCAATGGTGAAAAATGGTAAAAAATGGAGATCAGGAACAATACAAGGATGTCCATTCTCACTGCTTTTATTCAACATAATACTGGAAGTCAAGAAAAAATAATAAAGACATCCAAATTGGTAAAACAATAAGGAAAACATTTTACTATTTGCAGATGACATGACACTATATATAGAAAACCCTAAAGACTACACACACACACACACAAACACAAAAGTGCTACAACTAATAAACAAATTTACAAACATGACAGGATACAAAATCAACATACAGAAATCAAATGTTTTTCTATATATCAATAATAAAGCAACAGAAAGAGAATTTAGAAAAATAATCCCATTTACAACTGCATCAAACATAATAAAATGCCTAGGAATCAACTTAGGAAGTGAAATACCTGTACTCTAAAAACTATAAAACATGAATGAAATATTTGAAGAGAACACAAACAAATCGAAAGTTATCCAATTCTCATGGGTTACAAGAAAAATACTGTTAAAATTTACATTCTACCCAAAGAATTTGACAGATTTAATGCAATCTCTTCCAAAATACTAACAGCATTCTTTACAGAATTAGGTAAAATAATCCTAAAATTTGTGTGGAAATACAAAAGACCCTGAATAGATAAAGCGATCTTGAAAATGCAAAAACAAAGCTAGAGGTGTCACGTTCTCATTCTTCAAGTTAAACAACAAAGCTGCAGTAATAAAAACACTAAGATACTAGTACCAAGATAGACATATTGATGAGCAGTTTAGAAAGCCCAAAAATAAACATATGATTTAATGGTCAATAAATCTTTGACAAAAGAGGCAAGAATATGCAATAGGGAAGACACTTTATTCAACAAATGGTATTGGGAAAAAATGGACAGTTACATGCCAAAGAATAAAACTGGACTATTTTCTTGCACTATACAAAATAGTAAACTCAAAGTGGATTAAAGACTTAAATGTAAGAGTTGGAGCCACAAAAATCCTAGTAGAGGGCACAGGCCGTAGTAATCCCTTTGACAACAGTTTTCTAGATAGGTCTCCTGAGTCAAGGAAAACAAAAAGAAAAATACACTATTGGAACTATATCAAAATAAAAAGCTCCTGTACAGGAAAGGGAACAATAAACAAAACTAAAAGAAAACCTACTGAATGGGAGAAGATATTTGCAACTTACATATCCAATAAAAAGTTAGTATCCAAAATATATAAAGAACTGGGGCGCCTGGGTGGCTCGGTCGGTTGGGCGTCCGACTTCGGCTCAGGTCATGATCTCACGGTCTGTGAGTTCGAGCCCTGCGTCAGGCTCTGTGCTGACAGCTCAGAGCTTGGAGCCTGTTTCAGATCCTGTGTCTCCCTCTCTCTCTGCCCCTCCCCTGTTCACGCGCTGTCTCTCTCTGTCTCAAAAATAAATAAACGTTAAGAAAAAAATTAAAAATATATATATAAAGAACTAATGCAACACAACACCCGAAACACAATCCAATTTAAAAAGTTGTCAAAAGACAGGAACAGACATTTTGCCAAAGAGGACAGACAAATGGCCAACAGACAAATGAAAAGATGCTCAACATCACTCATCATCAGGGAAATGCAAATAAAAACTACAATGAGCCATCACCTCACACCTGTCAGCATGGATAAAATCAGAAACATAGAACGTGGGAAATGGAACCCCGCTTGCACTGGTGGTGGCAATGCAGACTCTTGCAGACATTGTAGAATACATTATGGAGATTCTTTTAAAAATTAAAAATAGAACTACCCAATGATCCACTAATCACACTACTGGGTTTTTACCTCAAGAATATAAAAGCACTAATTTGAAATGATATATGCATCCCTATGTTTATTGCAGCAGTTTTTACAATAGCCAAATTATGGGAGCAGCTTAAATGTAAATCAACTGATGAATGGATAAAGAAGATGTGATCATATATATATATATATATATATGCAATGGAATATATGCAATAAAAAAGAATGAAATATTGCTATTTGCAATGGCATGGATGGAGATAGAGAGTATAAGACTAAGCTAAATAAGTCAGTGATTTCACTCATATTTGGAATTTAAGCAACAAATCAAATAGGTAGAAAAAAAAACGACAAACCAAGAAACAGACACTTAACTATAGAGAGCAAATAGGGGGTACCAGACAGAAGGTGAGCAGCAGAATTGTAACAAGAGACAAAGGACAGTACATAATGATAAAGGGAACAATCCAACAAAGGGTATAACAATTATAAATATTTATGCAACCTACACAGGAGCAACTAAATATATCAAGCAAATATTAGTAGACATAAAAAAAAACTAACATTAATGCAATAATAGTATAGGGCTTTAACACTCCATTTAAATCACTTAACATTAATGAATAGATCATACAGATGGAGGAAATAGGGCAAAGATGGTGGCATAGGAGGACAATGGGCTCACCTCATCCTGCTGATCGCTCAGATTCCACCCACATTGGCCTAAATAACCCAGAAAACCACCAGAAGACTAGCAGAATGGACTTTCAGGAGACAAGCATAAACAAGAGGCCCACAGAAGGGAGTAGGAAGGGCAGAGAGGCTGTGTGTGCTACACGGACTGAAGGGAGGGAGCCAGGTGGTGGAGGGGCAGCCCACCAGGCAAGGCAGAGCTCCCAAAGTCTGGCTTGCAAAAGCATAGGGGCCAGACTCCGTGAGTTCTGACAGCCAGTGGGACTTAATATCTGGAATGTTAAAAGTCAACAGCTCTATTCTTGGAGAGCAGGGAGGGTGAGAGGATGCCTGAAGGGAGAGTTGTTGAGACCTGGAAGGACAGAGTTCCGCTGGGGAACAAAGGTGCTAGCAAGTGCCATTTCCCTCTCCAATCCCCCAGCCAAAATTCCAAAGGGACCAGTTCCTGTCACTGAACTTTCTTGCATGGTGCAAACGCCCAATGCTGTGATTCTGTGGATCCATCCCTCCCACACGCCTGCCTCCCTCCCCATGCTGCAGGGTCCCTCCTGCAGGGTACCACCTATGGCAAAGCTAGCTAATCCTGCCCCTCTTGCCCCTGTGCACCTTGCAGATCCACCCTGGGTAATACACACTTGGCCAGATCCCATCGAAGCAGCACCACAAGCCTGGAAGTGTGCAAGCAGCACAGACAGGAGCGATACCACTCCACAGTGAGTCCTGCTCCTGGGAGAGGGGAAGATAAGGTACACACCAGTCTGACTGTGGCCCCATCTATGGGCTAGGGGCAGACACCAGGTCTGACTGTGGCCTCACCCACCAACACAAATTTCAAGAGACAGCACAGGGGAAGTGACCTGCAGTTGGAGCTACTGCAGGGACTAGCCAAAATGATGAAAGGGAAGAATTCTCCTCAAAAGAAACTCCAGGAAGTAGCAACAGCTAAAAAATTGATCAAAACCTACTTAAGCAATATAACAGAACAAGAATTTAGAAAAATAGTCAAAAAATTAATCGTTGGACTTGAAAAAAATCATATAGGAAAACAGAGACTTTATTGCTACAGAGATCAAGGGACTAAAGAATAGTCATGAGGAAATAAAAAATGCTACAAATGAGGTACAAAATAAAATGGAGCCAGCCATAGTATGGATTGAAGAGGCAGAGGAGAGAATAGGTGAATTAGAAGATAAAATTATGGAAAAAGAGGAAGCTGAGAAAAAGATAGACAAAAAAAAAAAATCCAGGAGTATGATGGGAGAATTAGAGAACTAAGAGATGAAATCAAACGGAAAAATATCCCCATCATAGGAATTCCAGAACAGGAGTGAGAGAAAGGGGCTGAGGTGTACTTGAACAAATCATAGCTGAGAACTTCCCTGATCTGGGGAAGGAAAAAGGCATTGAAATCCAAGAGGCACAGAGAACTCCCTTCAGACGTAACTTAAATCGACCTCCTGCATGACATATCATAGTCAAAATGGCAAAATAAAAGGATAAAGTGAGAACTCTGAAAGCAGCTAGGGATAAAAAGGCTCTTACTTACAAAGGTAGACCCATAAGAGTAGTGGCAGACCTATCTACTGAAACTTGGCAGGCTAGAAAGGAATGGCAGGAAATCTTCAATGTGATGAACAGAAAAAAATATGCAGCCGAGAATGCTTTATCCAGGAAGTCTGTCATTCAGAACAGAAGGAGAGATAAAGGTTTCCCCAAGCAAACAAACAAACAAAAACTAAAGAATTCATCACCACTAAACCAGACATAAATAAGACCCTAAGGGGGACTCTGTGAGTGAAATGGTGCAAGGACCACAAAGTACCAGAGACATCAATACAAGCATGAAACCTACAGACATCACAATGACCCTAAACACATATCTTTCAATAACACTGAATGTAAATGGACGAAATGCTCCAATCAAAATAGGGTATCAGAATGGATAAAAAAACAAGACCCATCTATTTGCTGTCTACAAGAGACTCATTTTAGACCTGAGAACACCTTCAGATTGAAAGTCAGGGGATGGAGGACTATCTATCATGCTACTGGAAGTCAAAAGAAAGCTGGAGAAACCATACTTATTCAGACAAACTAGACTTAAATTAAAGGCTGTGACAAGAGATGAAGAAGGGCATTGTATAATAATTACAGGGTTGATTCATCAGGGAGAGCTAACACTTATAAATGTCTATGTGCTGAATACAGGAGCCCCCAAATAGATAAAACAATGAATCATAAAAATAAGCAACCTTATTGATAAGAAAGTGGGAATTTCATGGTTCTTTAATACCCCACTTACAGAAATGGATAGATCATCTAGACACAGGATCAATAAAGAAACAAGGGCCCTAAATGATACATTGTATCAGATGGACTTGACAGATATATTTAGAACTCTGCATCCCAAAGCAACAGAATATACTTTCTTCTTGAGTGCACATGGAACATTCTCCAAGATAGATCACATACTGGGTCACAAAACAGCCCTTCAAAGTATACAAGAATTGAGATCATACCATGCACACTTTAAGACCACAATGCTACGAAGCTTGAAATCAACCACAAACAAAAATCTGGATACTCTCCAAAAGCATGGAGATTAAAGAACACCCTACTAAAGAATGAATGGGTCAACCCGGCAATTAGAGAATAAATTTAAAAACATATGGAAACAAACGAAAATGAAAATACAACAATCCAAATGCTTTGGGATGCAGTGAAGGCAGTCCTGAGAGGAAAATACATTGCAATCCAGGCCTATCTCAAGAAACAAGAAAAATCCCAAATACAAAATGTAACAGCACACCTAAAGGACCTATAAGCAGAACAGCAAACACACCCCAAACCCAGCAGAAGAGAAATAATAAAGATCAGAGCAGAAATAAACAATACAGAATCTAAAACAAAAACAAAAACAAAAACAGTAGAGAAGATCAATGAAACCAAGAGGTTTTTTTTTGAAAAAATAAACAAAATTGATAAACCTTTAGCCAGGATTCTCAAAAAGAAAAGGGAGATGACCTAAATAGATAAAATAATGAATTAAAATGGAAGTATTACAACCAATCCCTCAGAAATACAAGCAATTATCAGGGAATACTATGAAAAATTATATGCCAACAAACTGGACAACCTGGAAGAAGTGGACAAATTCCTAAGCACCCACACACTTCCAAAACTCAAATAGGAAGAAATAGAAAACATTAACACACACATAACCAGCGAAGAAATTGAATAAGCTATCAAAAATCACCCAACAAATAAGAGTCCAGGACCAGATGGCTTCCCTGGGGAATTCTACCAGACATTTAAAGCAGAGATAACACCTATCCTTCTCAAGCTGTTCCAAAAAAATAGAAAGGGAAGGGAAACTTCCAGACTCATTCTATGAAGCCAGCATTCCTTTGATTACCAAAGCAGACATAGACCCAGCAAAAAAATACAACTAACAGGCCAATATCCCTGATGAATATGGATGTAAAATTTTTCAACAAGATACTAGCAAATCGAATTCAACAACATATAAAAAGAATTGCTCACCATGGTCAAGTGGGATTCATTCCTGGGCTGCAGGGCTGGGTCAATATTTGCAAATTAATCAATTTGATACATCATATTAATAAAAGAAAAATAAGAACCATATGATCCTGTCAATTGATTCAGAAAAAAGCATTTGACAAAATTCAGCATCGTTTCTTAATCAAAACCCTCGTGAAAGTAGGGACAGAAAGAACATATTTAAACATCATCAAAGACATTTATGAAAATCCCACAGCTAATATTATCCTCAATGAGGAAAAACTAACAGCTTTCCCTCTGAGATGAGGAACACGACAGGGATGTCCACTCTCATTGCTGTTCTTTAGCATAGTGTTGGAAGTTCTAGCATCAGCAATCAGACAACAAAATGAAATCAAACTCATCAACATTGGCAAAAATGAAGTCAAGCTTACAGTTTTTGCAGAGGACATGATAGTATACATGGAAAACCCTATAGACTCCACCAAAAGTCTTCTTGCACTGGTACATGAATCCAGCAAAGTAGCAGGATACAAAAATAATTTACAGATATCAGTTGCATTCTTAAGCATTAATAATGAACCAACAAGAAGACAAATAAAGACACAGATCACATACACAATTGCACCAAGAATCATAAAATACCTAGGAATAAACCTAACCAAAGATGTAAAAGATCTGTATGCTGAAAACTATACAAAGGTTATGATGGAAATTGAGGAAGACATAAAGAAATGGGAAAACATTCCATGTTCATGGATTGGAAGAATAAATATTGTTAAAATGTCAATACTACCCAAAGCTATCTACACATTCAATGCAATCCTAATCAAAATTGCACCAGCATTCTTCTCAAAACTAGAATAAGCAATCCTAAAATTTGTATGGAACCACAAAAGACCCAAATAGCCATAGTAATATTGAAGAAGAAAACCAAAGCGGGAGGCATCCCAATCCCAGACTTTAGCCTCTAGTAAAAAAGCTATAATCATCAAGACAACATGGTATTGACACAAAAACAGACACATCGACCAATAGAATAGAGTACAGACTCCAGAATTGGACTCACAAAAGTATGGCCAACTAATCTTTGACAAAGCAGCAAAGAAAATCCAATGGGAAAAAGACAGTCTCTTTAACGAATGGTGCTGGGAGGAGTGTACAGCAACATGCAGAAGAATGAAACTAGACCACTTTATTACACCATTCACAAAAATAAACTCAAAATGCATGAAAAACCTGAATGTGAGACAGGAAACCATCAAAACCCCAGAAGAGAAAGCAGGAAAAAACCTCTCTAACCTCAGTTGCAGCAATTTCTTACTTGACACATCCCCAAAGGCAAGGGAATTAAAAGCAAAAATGAACTATTGGGACCTCATAAAGATAAAAACTTCTGCACTTTAAACAATCAACAAAACTAAAAGACAACCTACGGAATAGGAAAAGATATTTGAAAAACATATCAGACAAAGGGCTAGTATCCAAAATATATAAAGAACTCGCCAAACTCCACACCCCAAAAACAAACAATCCAGTGAAGAAATGGGCAGAAAACATGAATAGACATTTCTCTAAAGAAGACATCCGGATGGCCAACAGGCACATGAAAAGATGCTCAACGTCGCTCCTCATCAGGGAAATACAAATCAAAACCACCCTGAGATATCACCTCACGCCAGTCAGAGTGGCTAAAATGAACAAATCAGGAGTCTGTAGATGCTGGAGAGGATGTGGAGAAATGGGAACCCTCTTGCACTGTTAGTGGGAATGCAAACTGGTGCAGCTGCACTGGAAAACAGTGTGGAGGTTCCTCAAAAAATTAAAAATATATCTACCTATGACCCAGTAATAGTACTGCTAGGAATTTACCCAAGGGATACAAGAGTGCTGATACTTAGGGTCACTTGTACCCCAATGTTTATGACAGTGCTTTCACCAATAGGCAAATTATGAAAAGAGTCTAGGGGCACCTGGGTGGCTCCGTCGGTTGGGTGGCCGACTTTGCCTCAGGTCATGATCTCACAGCCCATGAGTCTGTGGGCTCGAGCCCCGCGTCGGGCTCTGTGCTGACAGCTTGGAGTATGGAGCCTGCTTCGGATTGTGTCTCCCGCTCTCTCTGCCCCTCTCCATCCCTCCCTCCTTCCATCCCTCCCTCCCTCTCTCTCTCTTAAAAATAAATAAACATTAAAAAAAAAAAAGAAAAGAGTCTAAATGTCCATCAACTGACAAATGGATAAAGGAGTTTTGGTTTATATATACAATGGAATACTAGTCAGCAATGAGAAAAAAATGAAATATGGTCTTTTGTAGCAACGTGGATGGAACTGGAGAGTGTTATGCTAAGTGAAATAAGTCAGTCAGTGAAAGACAGATACCATACGTTTTCACTCATATGTGGATCCTGAGTAACTCAACAGACCAAGAAAATCACCATATGTTTTTACTTTTATGTGCAACCTAAAAAAAACAAAAATAATTTAAAAAAACATAAAAAAGCAGAATCAGACACATCAGAGAACTAGTGGCTGGCCAAGGAGAGTGGTTTGGGTGGGATGTAGAAAATGAGTGAAGGGGAGTAGGAAATACATACTTCCAGTTGTAGAAAAACATAAATATGAGAATAAAAGGTACAGGATAGAGAGTACAAAGGCATTGTAATGGCACAGAATGGTTGCAGAGTGTTACTATGCTTGTGGTGAGCAGAGAATAATGCAGAAATTTCATGAATCACTATGTTATACTATAATGAAAGTAATGTGATATTGTGTGTTATCTATAATCAATGGTAGAAAAATAAAGTTATTATTGATACAGGTGTTCATTGCCCTTGCCAGAAACTGCTGTTTTCATTTTTAATTATTTAACCATCTATTAGTTGTAGTGGCACTTGCTGTAGTTTTAATTTGTATTTCCCTAATTACTAATAATATTGACCAAGATTTCATATGTTTATTTAATGTGTATACATATACTTGTCACCCCCCTTAGGCAACATATCTGCTCAGATATTGTCCTGTTTTGTTTTATTTTTTTTAATTCAACATATTTTCTTGTTGTGGGTTTAAAATGATGTTTACATTACCTTGATACAAGTTTTTTTAATGATATTTGTGCCTTGTAAATATTTCTATCTGTGGCTTCTCTAATCTTTCTCTTAAATTTGTTTTTCATAAAGTGAAAGTTTATTATTTTTTTGTTCTCTGAATTTTGGATTTTAAATTTCTTTTATTTTTAAAAACAGTATATGTAAATTACAATGCTATATTAGTTTCAAGTGTACAATATAGTAATTAAACAATTCCACACATCACCAAATGTTCACATATTTCATAAATCTCTCCACCCACCTCCCCTCTGTTAAAGATCGATTTGTTCTCTATAGTTAAGAGTCTATTTCTTGGTTTGTATCTCTCTTTTTCCTTTTCTCATTAATTTTGTTTATTGAATTCCACACATCAGTGAAATCATATGGCATTTGTCTTTCTCTGACTGATTTATTTTGCTTATCATTATACTCTCTAGCTCCAACCACATCATTGCTAATGGCAAGATTTCATTATTTTTTATGCCTGCATGATATTCCATTAGCTAGATAGATCTATATCTATATATCTATCTATATCTATATAATCTATATCTACATCTATCATCAATATATCTATCTATATCACATCTTCTTTGTCCATTCATCTATCAATGGACACTTAGGCTGCTTCCATAACTTGGCTATATTAAATATTGTTGCTATAATCATAGAAGTGCATGTATCCCTTTGAATTAGTGTTCTTGTATTCTTTGGGTAAATTTCCCAGCAGTGTGATTATTGGATCATAAGGTAGTCCAACTTCTAACTTTTTGAGGAAACTCCATATTGTTTCCCACAGTGGCTGTACCAGTTTGTATTCCCACCAACAGTGCAGAAGGGTTCCTTTATTCTCCAAATCCACACCAACAGTTGTTGTTTCTTGTGTTTTTAATATTAGCCATTCTGATAGGTGCAAAGTGATATCTCATTGTAGGTTTGATTTGTATTTCCCTGATGATGAGTGATGTTGAGCACCTTTTCATGTGTCTGTTTGCCATCTGGATGTCTTCTTTGGAGAAATGTGTCCACTTCTGCAAACTTAATTTGATTATTTGTGTTGAATTTGAGAAATTCTTTATATATTTTAGATACTAATCCTTTATCAGATACGTCATTTGCAAATATCTTCTCCATTTCTGTAACTTGTCTTTTAGTTTTGTTGATTGTTTCTTTTGCTATGCAGAAGTTCTTTGTGTGTGTGTGTGTGGGGGGGGTTATGTTTTGTTTTTGCTTTCGTTTTTATGTAGCTCCAGTAGTTTATTTTTATTTCCCTTGCCTCAGGAGACATATCTAGAAAAATGTTGCTACACGTGATGTCAGAGACATTAGTGCCTGTGCTCATTTCTAGGATTTATATTTAGGTCTTTAATCTACTTGGAGTTTACTTTTGTGAATGATATTAGAAAGTTGTCAATTTTCATTCTTTTTCATGGAGCTGTCCATTTTCCCCAACACCATTTGTTGAAGAGACTGTCTTTTTCCCTTGGATATTCTTTCCTCCTTTTCCAAAGATTAATTGACCATATAATCATGAGTTTATTTCTTAGTTTTCTATTATGTTCTATTGATCCATGTGTCTATTTTTGTGCCAGTACCATACATTTTTGATTACTGTAACTTCAAAAAATTACTTAAGGTATAGAATTATAATACTTACAGCTTTGCTTTTCTTTGTCAAAATTGCTGTGTGTATTCAGGGTCTTTTGTTGGTCTGTATAAATTTCAGGATTTTTTTGTTTTCATTATGTGAAAAAATGCTGTTGATATTTTGATAGGTATTGCATTAAATGTGTAGATTGGTTTGTGTATTATAGGCCTTTTAACAATATTTGTTCTTTAAATCCATGAATATGGAATGTATTTTCATTTCTTTCTGCCATAATCAATATCTGTCATGAATGTTTTATCATTTTCAGAGTACATGTCTTTGACCATTTTGTTCAGATTTATTCCTAGTATATTATTATTTTTGGTGCAATTGTAAACAGAATATTTTAAACATTTTTCTTTCTGCTGCTTTATTATTAGTGTAAAAAATTCATCATATTTCTGTACAGTGATTTTTAATCCTGTGACTTTAGTGAATTAACTTATCATTTCTAATAGTTTTTTTTTTGGTGGAGTCTTTAGGGTTTTCTATATAGAGTATCATGTCATCTGCAAATGAAGTTTTACTGTTTGCTTTCAATTTGGATGCATTTTGTCTTTCCTTATTCTTCTTCTTCCTCCTCCTCCCCCTCTTCCTCTTTTTCTCTTCTCTTCTTCTTCCCCTTCTTCCCCTTCTTCACCTCACCTTCTTTTTCTCCTTCTCCTTCTTCTCCTTTGCTTTCTCGTTATCCTCCTCCTCCTCTTTCTCCTTCTTCTCCTTAACATCCTTCTCCTTATCCTTCTCATTCTTATTGTTTTTCATCTAATGCTGTGACTAAGGTATCCAATACCATATTGAATAAATGTGATGGGAGTGGACATCCTTTATTTGTTTCTTACCATAGGGAAAAAGCTCTGAGTTTTTCCCCATTGATTATTACGTTCACTGTGGGTTTTTTATATATGGCTTGTATTATGTTGATGTTCCCTCTAAACATTCTTTCTTGAGTGATTTTTGTCATGAATCGTTGTGTACTTTGTCAGATGCTTTTTCTGTATCTATTGAGATGATCATATGGTTTTTATATTTTCTATTGTGAATGTGATGTATCACACTGATTTGAGAATATTGAACCACCCTTGCATAAAGGGAATGAATGGCACTTCTTTGTTGTGAATGGTTATATTGATGTTTTTATTCCATTTGCTAACATTTGGTTGAGGATTTTTGCACCTATGTTCAGAGATATTGGTCTATAGTTTTCTTTTTTGTGTGTTGTCTTTATCTGGTTTTTATATCAGGGTGACACTGGACTCAGAATGAATTTGAAAGTTTTCCTTCTTTTTTTCTGGAATAATTTGAATAGAATAGGTAATAACTCTTATTTAAATGTTTCATAGAGGGATGACTTTGCAGTTTAGTCAGTCAAGCATCTGACTCTGATCTCAGCTCAGGTCTGGATCTCAGGGTGATGAGTTTAAAACCTCTGTACTAGGCATTATGCCTACGTTAAAAAATATTCAATCAAATTTGCCTGTGAAGCTGTCTGGTCTTACTTATGTTTTGGGGATTTTTTTTATCAACCCAATCTCCTTACTGGTAATCAGTCTGTTGAAATTTTGTATTTCTTCATGCTTTTATTTTTAGTAGATTTTATATTTCTGGGAATTTATTCATTTTTTCTAGGATTCTAAGGTGTTGGCATACAGTTTTTCATGATAATCTGTTACAATTTTATATTTTTCTATGTTGTTGGTTGTTGTTTCTCCTCTTTCATTGGTGTTTCTGTTTATTTGTATCCTCCCTCTCTCATTCATTTTTTTTCTTTTCTTCTTTTCTTTTTTTATTTTCTTTCCTTTTTTTTTTTTTTTTTTGATGAGTCTGGCTATAGGTTTATCAGTTTTATTAAATTTTTCAAAGAACCAGATCCTGACTTCATTGATCTGTTCTATTGTTTTTTAGTCTCTATATCACTTATTTCAGCTACAATCGTTTTTACTTATTTATTTAAATTCAAGTTAGTTAACATGCAGTGTACTACTGATTTCAGGAGTAACCCAGTGATTCATTGTTTACATATAACACCCAGGGCTAATCCCAATAAGTGTCCTCCTTAATGCCCATCACCCATTTAGCCTGCCCCTCACCCACATCCCCTTTAGCAGCTCACAGCTTATTCTCTATATTTAAGTATTTCTTATGCTTTGCCATTCTGTTTTTATCTTATTTATCCTTCCCTTACCCTTGTTAATCTGTTGTTTTTCTCAAATTCTACATATGAGTGAAGTAATTTGATATCTGTCTTTCCCTGCCTGACATGTTTAGCTTAGCATACTACACTCTAGTTTCCTCCATTGTTACAAATGGGAAGATTTCATTCTCTTTTGTTGCCAAGGAGTATTCCATTGTAAATTTATATACCACATCTTCTTTATCCACTCATCATTTGATAGAAATTTGGGCTCTTTCTATAATTTGGCTATCATTGGTAATACCACTATAAACATTGGAGGGCATTTGCCTATTCTAATAAGAATTTTTGTATCATTTGGATAAATACCTAGCAGTGCAATTGCTGGGTTGTAGAGTAGTACTATTTTTAATTTCTTGAGGAACATCCATACTGTTTTCCAGAGTGGCTGCACCAGGTTGCATTCCCACCAATGGTGCAAAAGGGTTCCACTTTCTCTGCATTCTTGCCAACATCTGTTGTTTCCTGAGTTGTTTATGTTAGCCTTTCTGACAGGTGTGAGGTGGTATCTCACAGTGGTTTTGATTTGTATTTCCCTGAGAATGAACAATGTTGAGCATCTTTTTCATGTGTCATTAGCCACCTGGATGTCTTCTTTGGAAAAGTGTCTATTAATGTTTATTGTACATTTCTTCATTGTTTTTTCAATGTTGAGACTGGTATGTTTTTTATATATTTTGGATACTAACACTTTTTCCCATATGTCATTTGCAAATGTCTTCTCCCATTATGTTCATTGCCTTTTAGTTTTGTTGATTGTTTCCTTTGCAGTGCAGAAGCTTCTTATCTTGATGAGGTCCCAATAGTTAATTTTTATTTCCCTTGCCCCTGGAGATATGTCTAATAAGAAGTTGCTGTGGCTGAGGTCAAAGAGGATGCTGCCAGGTTTCTCCTGTAGGGTTTTGATGGTTTCCTGTCTCACATTTAGGTCTTTCATCCGTTTTGAATTTATTTGTGTGTATGGTGTAAGAAACTGGTCCAGTTTTATTCTTCTGTATGTCACTCTCCAGTTTTCCCAGCACCATTTGCTGAGAGATTGTCTTTTTATTTTTTCCATTGGGTAGTCTTTCCTGCTTTGTTGAAGATTAGTTGGCCATACATTTGTGGGTGCATTTCTGGGTTGTCTATTCTCTTCCATTGATCTATGTGTCTCTTTTTGTGCCAGTACCATACTGTCTCTATGTCAAGCTTTTAATAGAGTTTGAAGTCCGGAATTGTGATGCCTCCAGCTTTGGTTTTATTTTTCAACATTAGTTTGGTTATTCAGAGTTTTTCTGGTTTCATACAAACATTAGGATTATTTATTATAGTTCTGTGAAGAATGCTGGTGTTATTTTGATAAAAATTGCATTGAATGTGTACAGTGCTTTGGGTATTATCAACATCTTAACAATATTTGTTCTTCCAATCCGTGAGCATGTAATGCTTTTCTATTTCTTTGTTTCTTCTTCAATTTCTTTCAGAAGCTTTCTATAGTTTTCAGCGTACAAATATTTTATCTCATCGGTTAGATTTATTCCAAGGTATTTCATGGGTTTTGGTGCAATTGTAAAAAAGTCAATTCCTTGATATTTCCTTCTTCTGCTTAGTTTTTGGTGTATAAAAATGCAACTTATTTCTGCACCTTGATTATATATCCTGTGACTTTGGTGAATTCATGTATAAGTTCTAGCATTTTTTGGTGGAGTCTTTCAGGCCTTCCATGTAATATATCACATCATCTGCAAAGAGTGAAAGTTGGAAGTATTCTTTGCCAATTTGTATGCATTTCTCTCTCTTTTTTTTATCTGATTGCTGAGGCTAGAATTTCCAGTACTATGTTGAAAAACAGTGATGAGAGTGGACATCCCTCTCCTGTTCCTGACCATAGGGGGAAAGCTTTCAGTTTTTCCCCATTGAGGATAATATTAACTGTGGGCTTTTCAAGTATGGCTTTTATGATGTTATGGTATGTTTGTTCTATCCTGACTTTCTTCAGGGTTTTATTTAAAAAGGATGCTGTATTTTGTCCAATGATTTTTCTGCATCTACTGACAAGATCATATGGTTCTTATCCTTTCTTCTATTAATGTGATGTATTACACTGATTGATTTCCAAGTATTTAACCAGCCCTTCAGCCAAGGAATAAATCCCACTTGATCATGGTGAATAATTCTATTAATGTGATGTTGAATATCATTCGCTAGGAATTTGTTGAGAATTTTTGCATCCAGCTTCATCAGGGATATTGACTTGCAATTTTCCTTTTTGTTGGGTTCTTTGGTTTTGGAAGCAAGGTAATGCTGGCTTCAAAGAATGAGTTTGGAAGCTTCCCTTCCATTTCTTTTCTTTTCTTTCTTTCTTTTCTTTCTTTTTTTTTTTTTTGGAACAGTGTCAGGAGAATTGGTATTAATCTTTCTTTAAATTCTGTTAAAATTCCCCTGGGAAGCCATCTGGCCTGGGATTCTTATTTATTGGGAGATTTTTGATGACTGATTCCATTTTTCTGCTGTTGATAAGCCTGTTCAAATTTTATATGTCTCCCTGTTTCACTTTTGTTAGTGTGTGAGTGTCTAGGAATTTGTCCATTTCTTCCATACAGTCCTCGTTGGCAAATAATTCTTCATAGTATTCTCTTACAAGTGTTTGTATTTACTTGCTGTTGGTTGTGAACACTCCTCTTTCATTCATGATTTTATCTAGTTGAGTCCTCTCATTTTTTTCTTTTTGAAAATTCTGGCTAGGGGGTTATCAACAATGTTTATTCTTTCAAAAAGAACTTTTAGTTTCTTTGATCTGTTCTACTTTTTTTGTTTTTTTTTCCTTTCTATATTATTTATTTCTGCTCTAATCACTATTATTTCCTTTTATCTTATAAGCTGCTCCTTTTCTATATCCCTTAAGTGTAAGGTTAAGTTGTATATTTGGGACCCTCTTGTTTCTTGGGATAGGCCTGAATTGCAATTTATTTTTATCTCAGGACTGCCTTTGCTGCATCCCAAAGGCTTTGGACTGTTGTGTTTTCATTTTCATTTGCTTCCATGTTTGTTTGTTTGTTTGTTTGTTTAATTTAAAAAAAAATTCCAGGTTAACCTATTCATTCACTAGTAAGGTTTTCTTTCATGTCCATATATTTGAGGGCTTTCTACTTTTTTTTATCGTTGATTTCCAGTTTCACACCACTGTGATCTGATAATATGCATGATAACATCTCAATCTTTTTGTACCTGTTGAAGGTGACCCGGGATGTGATCTATTCTGGAGAATGTTCCATGTATACCTGAGAGAATGTGTGTTCTGCTGCTTTAAGATGAAATGTTCTTGGGGCTACTGGGTGGCTCACATGGTTAAGCACTGACTTCGGCTGAGGTCATGATCTTGTGGTTTGTGAGTTCAAGCCCCATGTCAGGCTCTGTGCTGACAGCTCAGAGCCTGGAGCCTGCTTTGGATTCTGCATCTCCCTCTCTCTCCACTCCTTCCCCACTTGTTCTGTCTCTCTCTGTCTCTCAAAAATAAATAAACATTAAAAAATTTGTAAATGAAATGTTCTGAATATATCTGTTAAGTCCATCCGATCCAGTGTGTCATTCAAAGCCATTGTTTTCTTGTTGATTTTCTGCTGAAATGACCTATCCATTGTTGTAAGTGGGGCATTAATGTCTCCTACAACTATGGTATTATTATCAATGAGTTTCTTTGTATTTATTATTAAATGATTGATATATTTGTGTTCTGATTTGGGGGCATAAATATTGACAATTGTTAGATCATCTTGATGGATAGACCCCATAATTATGATATAATGCACTTCTTCATCTCTTGTTACAGCCTTTGTTTTAAGATCTAGTTGGTCTGATATAAGTATGGCTATGTCAGCTTTCTTTTGTCATCCAGTAGCATAATAGGCGGTTCTCCATCCCCTAACTTCAATCTGCAGGTGCCCTTAGGTCTAAAATAGATCTCTTGTGGGCATTATATAGATGGGTCTTTGTTTTTTAATCCATTCTGATATCCTATGTCTTTTGTTTGCTGTATTTCTTCCATTTGCACTCATAGTGGTTATTAAAAGATATGAACTTAGTGTCATTGTGTTATCTGTAGATTTGGTGTTTCTGGCTATGTTTTCTTGTCTTTTGTAGTATTGTTGCTTTGTTCTTTTTTTTTCCTCCACTCAGATAGTCCCTGTTGCGGTGCTGGTTTAATCATCACAAATTCCTTTAGGTTTTGCTTGCCTGGGAAAGTCTTTATCTCTCCATCTATTCTGAATGACATCCTTGTTGGATAAAGGATTCTTGGCTGCATATCTTTTTAATTCTTCACATTGAATATTTCCAGCCAGTCTCTCCCATGTTTCAGTGGACAGGTCTCCTACTAATATTCTGTGTCTACCCTTGTATGTTAAGGACCTTTTGTCCTTAGGTGCTTTCAGAAATATCTTTCCCCTTGTATTGTGCAAGTCTCACTATGATATGTTCTGGTGTTGACCTGTTTTTGTTGATTTTTTTAATGTTTATATATTTTTGACACACAGAGAGACAGAGTGAGAGCAGGGGAGGGACAGAAAGAGAGGAAGACACAGAATCTGAAGCAGATCTCAGGCTCCAAGCTGTCAGCACAGAGCACAACATGGGGCTTGAACCCACGAACAGTGAGATCATGACCTGACCCAAAGTTGGACGGTCAAAGGACTTAGCCACCTAATACAGGCCCCCTGTTTTTGTTGATTTTGAAGGGAGTTTTCTGTGCCTCTCAGACTCGGATGTCTGTTTTTTACCCATATTATGGAAGTTCTCAGCTACAATTTGTCTAAATAAATCTTCTGCCCTTTTTTATTGTTCTTTTTCTTCTTGGCCTCTTATAATATGGGTCCTGTTTTGTTTCATGTAATTACTTAGTACTCTACACCTCACCTCATAATCTAGTAACTTCCTTTCCCTCTTTTATTCCGCTTCATTATTTTCTATAATTTATTTTTTATTTCACCTATTCTCGCCTCTACTTCTTCCATTCTCACTGTCACCTTTTCTAGTTTATTTTTCATCTCAATGATAGCATTTTTAAAAAAATTCATCCTGACTAGTTCTTAGGTCTTTCATCTCTGCAGAAAAGGTTTCTCTGGTGTCTTCTATGATTTTTTTCAAACCCATTTAGTACTCTTATGACTGCTATTCTAAATTATTGTACAGATGAGTCCTTGGGTGCACTTTCTTTTGAGAATTCCTTTGTCTTGTCATTTTGGCTAAATTTATGTCTTTTACATGTTTTAAAAGCTTGTAATGTTTCCTCGACCTGAGAATAATGTTATATTAAAAAGTGGTCATAAAACTCACTAGGCCTTGCCCTCCAGGATGTGTTTATGATATATGATCTGTGCACTCTGCTGTTGCATTTTGGCTGCTCTGTCCCACTGGTCGGTCTTCTGCAGAGCTCCTCCTTGCTTGCAATGGTGGAGTGTTAAGATCTTTAATTAAGTGTGCTTTGATTTATTTGTGTAAGTAACCATGAGAAAAAAAGGGTGGTGGAAGTGTGATCCTATAAAAAAGAGAAAAAGAAAGGCTAAAAAAACCAGAGAATCGAAAACCTATAAGGCTGATTCCAAGGAAAAGTAATGAAAAAAAAAAAAGGAGAAAAGGGAAAAGAAGGTAAAAGAAAAGAATAAAAAAACCTGATTTAAAAAAAGATGAAATGAAATGACTAAAAAACAAATAAGAAACTATGAGCCTGATACCAAAAATAAAAAAGGAGAATGAGGAAAAATAAGAGTTGTCTACTGGTGACTGGGAAGTACTGGCTGTGCTGGTCTGCCAGAGAGCCTGGCTGCATTGGCTGTGAGTCAGTATTGCCCCAGTAAATAAGCAGTTGCCAGGCTTGGAGGTGCGGGGTTTGGTGTAAGCAGCTCCCTCATCCCCTGGCAGCTGCTGTGTTGCTCTCTGAAGTTCCACTGTTTTGGTGTTGGAGGGAGATAATGATGCCACCCCAATCTCTCATCCCTGGACCAAGGGTCCCAACTCCAACTGTTCAGGAAGCCCTCACAGAAAAGCAAGAGAAGTCAGCTTGCCCTATGCCACAACTATCCTGTGCTTTCTCCTTGTTGCAGGGCTGGGATTCAAAACCCAAAGTTTTAAAGGAGCTGGCACGCCTCCTCCAGAGTAGAGACTCTCCACCCTGCTGAGGAAAGACCTTTGACTGGCACCTGCAGGGTCTTTTGTCCTTGGGGAGACAATAAACCCTCTCCCAAAAGAACTTCAGGAAGGGGACTCTTTCCTCTCTGTGAACCCTGAAGATGTCTACATCACTCTATGCACTCCAGGGCCAGCTTCCCACTCCCCTGGAGCACTCTTCTCAGCTCTGCACTGGAGAAAGTCACGCACTTCTGAAATCTCAGAGTTTGAGCTCCAAAAGCTGTGTGCAAAACATAACTGGGACACTCAGAACTTCTCTCTCCTCAGTCCATGGTCAAAAGAGGTTTTCCTCTTGTGCTAACTAGATACCACACTTTCCCAACCCCTCCCTCTTTCTCTCCCATTTGTCTCTTTATGGAAAGAGTTCCCTCTCGTCCACAGTTCTGCCATTTCCCCCCCCCAATTCACATCCATGTACCTCGCATCTACCAAGCTGCTTCCTTCCAACTGTGGAGATCTTTCTGCCACTATGCTGATCTATTTCCTGGGTTTTCCAAGTAATCTGACCTCAAGACAGCCGTATTTCTGGGATGAAGATTGCCCAGGGTCTCCATACTACTCAGCCATCTTAACTCCTCATGCTTCTCTAATCTTTATCATTTTTTTCTTTTATGTTGGTTTTCAGTTTTGTGTGCTGTTCTTCTAGCTCCTTTAGTTTTTTTTTAATTTTTTAAAAAATATTTATTTCTTTTTGAAAGAGAGACAGAGACAGAGGGTGATCAGGGGTAGAACAGAGAGAGAGGAAGACAAAGAATCCGAAGCAGGCTCCAGGCTCTGTGTGAGCTGCCAGCACAGAGCCTGAAGCGAGGCTCAAACTCTCAAGCCATGAGATCATGACCTGAGCCAAGGTCAGATGTTCACCAACTGAGCCACTCAGGTGCCCCTAGTTCCTTTAGGTTTTAAGGTTATATTATTTATTTGGGATTTTTCTGACTTCTGGAAGTAGGTCTGTATTTCTATAAATTTCCCTCTTGGAACCACTTTTTCTGTGTCTCAAAGGCCTTAGACCATTGCAATTTTATTTTCATTTGCTACCATGTACTTTAAAAAATGTTTATTTATTTTGAGAGAGACAGGGAGAGTGAGAGAGAGAGGGAGGGAGGGAGGGAGAGAGAGAGCACACAAGTGCTGGAAGGGTAGAGAGAGCAGGAGAGAGAATCCCAAGCAGGCTTTGTGGTCAACCCAACATGGGGCTTGAACTCATGAACCCATGGGATCATGAGCTGAGCCAAAATCAAGAGTAAAACACTTGACTGACTAAGCCACCCAGGCGCACCCTGCTTCCCTGTACTTTTTGATGTATCCTTTGATTTCTTGATTGACCCATATATTGTTCACTAGCATGTTTTTTAATATTTATGTGTCTGTGGTGTTTCCAGATTTTTTCTTGTGGTTGATTTCTAATTTTATAGCATTGTGGTCAGAAAAGATCATGGCATTACTTAGATCTTTTTCAATTTGTTGAGACTTGTTTTGTGGCCTAATGTATGATTTATTCTTGAGTACATTCCATGTGCACTTGGAAAGAATGTGTATTCTTTAGTTTTATGATTGAATACTCTGAATATATCTGTTAAGACCATCTGGTATGGTGTGTCATTCAAAGCCACTCTTTATTTATTTTTGGTTTGGATGATCTGTCCTTTGATTTAAGTAGGATGATAAAGTTCCTTACTATTATTGTGTTTCTATCATTTGGTTAACTTATGTTGGGTATTAACTTTTTTATGTATTGGGTGTTTTCATGTTGGGTTCATATATTTTACAATTGTTATATCTTCTTCTTGAATTGTCCTCTTTATTATTATATAGTCCCCTTTATTGTTAGTAGTTATAAAACCTAAAGGAGCTAGGAGCTAGAAAGAGAACAACAAACAAAACTGAAACCCAGCATTAGGAAGGAAAAGAGAAAGATTAGAACAGAAATAAATGATATAGAAATGAAAGAAAAAAAGAAAGAAAGAAAGAAAGAAAGAAAGAAAGAAAGAAAGAAAGAAAGAAAGAAGAAAGAAAGAAGAAAGAAAGAAAGAAAAAAAGGATAGTCTCTTTTTTACAGACTGTGTTTTAAAGTATATTTTGTGCGATATAAGTATTGCTACCCTGGCTTTCTTTTGACAGTCATTTGCATGATAACTTTCTCCATCTTCTCCCTTTCAATCTGCAGGTCACTTTATGTCTAAAATGAGTGTCTTGTAGACAACATATATATTGTTCTTGTTTTTATCCACTATGTCATCCTATGTCTTTTGATTGAACCATTTAGTCCATTTACTTTCAAAATAACTATTGATAGATATATACTCACTGCGATTTTGTTACTTGTTTTGTGGTTGGTTTTATAATTTTTCTCTGATCCTTTCTTCTCCCTCTCTCACAGTTTCTTTGTTTTCTTTACATGGACTCCTTTCTCTCTTTGCAAATCTATTACTGTTTTTAGATTTGCAGTTACCATTCAGTTTATGTATAATAGCTTTTTCTTTGTAAATATATTTTAAGCTGACCTTCACTTAATTTTTAACTCATTCTTTACTTCTGTGTGCTCCAAGTGTCATATGTTTGTTGTCATCTTTTATATTCTTTTTATTTTGTTCTGCTTTTGAATGATTTTTACAGATATACTTAATTACTTTTATTTGCACTTCTTATTTTTCTTTTTTCTTTTTTTTTAAATTAATGTTTATTTATTTTTGAGAGAGACAGAGACAGAATACGAGTGGGTTGGGGCAGAGAGAGAGAGGGAGACACAGAATCTGAAACAGGCTCCAGGCTCTGAGCTGTCAGCACAGAGCCTGACACAGGGCTTGAACTCACAAGCTGGGAGATCATGACCTGAGCCAAAGTTGGCTGCTCAACTGACTGAGCCACCCACCCAGACACCCCATGTTTTATATTTCTTAATCTTACTTATGGTTTTTGTTTTCCACTCATTGTCCCCATTAACCTTTCTTGTAGGGCTGGTTTATTAGATTTGTATTCTTTTAACTTTTGTTTGTCTTGGAAACTCTTTATATTTCCTTCTAATCTGAATGTTGGTGTTGCTGGATAAAGTATTTTTGGTTGAAGATTTTTCCCTTCCAGCACTTTGAATACATAATGCTATTCACTTCTGACTTGCAATTTTTTTTTTTCTGAAAAATCAGCTGATAGCCATACGGGCTTTCCTTTGTATATAACTGTCTTCTTTTCTCTAGCAGCTTTTAAAATTCTTTATGACTATTTTTTTGCCACTTTAATTACTATGTGCCTTTGTGTGGAACTCCTTTGGTTGAATTTGTTGGGGGATCTCTGTTCCTGAATCTGGATTTCTTTTTCTCTACACAGGTTTGGGAAGTTTTCAGCTATTATTCCTTCAAATACATTTTCTTCCCCCATTTCTCTCTCTTCTCCCTTTGGAATCCTTATAGTGTGAATGTTACTATGCTTGATGGAGTCACTGAGTTCTCTAAGTCTATTCTTATTGTGCAGTATTTGTTATCTGTTCAGCTTAATCAATTTCCATTATTCCATCCTGTAAGTCACTGATATATTCCTCTGCTTCCTGTAGTCTACATTTTATTCCATCAATTGTATTTCTAATTTCATTTATTGATTTCTTCATCTCTGATATGTTTTTTAATCTCTTTGTCAAGGGTCTCACTGATGTCTTCACCCTTTTCTAAAGTCCAGTGAGTATGTTCATGATAGTTACTTTATATTATCTCTCAGGTGCATTATTTACTTCTCTTTTGCTTAGATTTTTTGGCTGTGATTTTTGTCCTGTTCTTTTATTTGGGACATATCTCTTTGTCTCCTCATTTTGTTTACTTCTGTGTGTATGTTTCTGTGTGTTAGGAAAGTCACCTACGTCTTATGCTCTTGGAAGTAGTGGCTTCAAATGTCCATTGACTGATGAATGGTTAAAAAAGTGGCATATATATGTGTATATATATACATATATATACATATATATATGTATATATATATATATGTATATATATATATTACTTGTTGATCAAAAAGAATGAAATCTTGCCGTTTGCAACAATGTGGATGGAACTAGTGTGTATTATGCTAAGTGAAATAAGTCAGTCAGAGAAAGACAAATATCATATGATTTCACTCATTTGTGGAATTTAAGAAACAAAATAGATGAACATGGGAAGGGAAGCAAAAGTAAGATAAAAACAGAGAGAGAGAGAAATCATAAAAGACTCAAATACAGAGAACAAAGTGAGGGCTGTTTGTGGAGTGTTTGTGGGGGAGATGGGCTAAGTGGGCAATAGGCATTAAAGACGGCACTTGTTGGGATTAGCACTCAGTGTTATGTGTAAGTGATGAATCACTAAATTCTATTCCTGAAATCATTATTACACTATGTATTAACTAACTTAGATTTAAATTAAGAAAAACGAAAGTAGTGGCTTTATGCAGAAGAGTTCCTATAGTGCCATTCAGTGCAGTATCTCTTGTTCAACAGAAACTGGCATTGCAGGGGAGTCTCCTATGTGTGTTTCTTGTGTTCTGCTATTGTGTCTGTGTCACTTGTTCTTTAGTTCAGACATCCATACTGACTGTTTGTTGTGGGCTGTGATTTCTCTCTGTGATGTTAGTGAGATCCAGACAGACTGGTTGTGAGGGGGCATGACCATATAAGGACTCAGTGGTGGGGTGGCATTGTAGCAAAATTTTTACTAAGCTCTTAGTTTCAGGGCAGATTCCTCCATAGCTTGGTGGCCACCATGGGTGCAGCACGTGTTGGTGATGGTGGCAGCTGGGGTTCTATTGCATCTGTGTGTGAAGTGTCTGGGTAGGGTGCATGCATGCTGTTATGAAAATTTGCACTCAGCCTAGGGTTGAGGCCAGCAGGCTTGGAGTGGGAAAGTCCTCAGGAGAACTTGTGGATGGGGCCCACCAGTAGTAGGTTAGGTAGTAAAGGTCTTTGCAGGGCTGCCTTCCCTACATGGCTTTCTGTTAATGTGGGGGGGGCAGGGAAGGAAAATGGTGCCTTCCAGCTCCTTTGTCCCCAGAGAAGTCCCCCCAACATGCACCAAATTCAATATAAATAGATTTCCCTCCCATTGTGTAAATTGTTGCTTCTATGTTGCTTTTCCTTGGGTTTTTGCCTGATTAAGGGTGGGGACTTGGGTAACATTTGCTCTCCTGGCTCATCCAGTCCTGAGTCAGTTGACTTATAAAGTTCAAGGCTCCAAGTCTTGTTGGTTGTACAAACTCATGGAATTCAGCCCCTCTAGTTTTTAAGGTCAGACATTATGTGGATTCATTTTCCCTGTGGTCTCCTTGGTGTTTTAGTCTTTCCACACGTGCTGCTTCCTCCCTCACGTGGGTAGCTCTCAACCACCATTTCTGCCCTTTCTAATCTCTCTGATGTGGCACCTTTACATTTTGTTGGAGTTTGTTCTGCCAGTCTTCAGGGCACACTCCAGTTTATTTACCCAGATGTGAGTGATATCTAGTTGTAAACATGAGACAGGTGAACTTAAGGTATTCCTAGTCTGCCATTTTCCTAAGCTTCTCCTCTCTTTTATGTATTTTGCTTTCGAGATTGCATCTAAAAACTCAATAAATCCAAGGGCTTCCAGACTTTCTCCTGTATCTTCTTCCATGTCCAAATACTTTTGACTATATTTGTGTTTGTTTACTTGGTGGTGTCTAATCCATATTATTGATATATGTTTCTATTCTTTTCCAAAACTATACTGTTGTGATTACTGAAGCTGTATAAGAAATCTTGAAAACAGTTAATGTGAGTCTTCTAACTTTGTTCTTTTTTCAGAATTGTTTTGGCTGTTCATTTGCCTTTCCATATATATTTCAGCTTCAGCTTCCCATTATATACAAGAAAAAATTTTGAGGCTTTTATTGAAACTGTTGAATCTATAAATAAAATTTGAGGAAATTGACATTTTACCAATATTGAATCTTCCAATCCAGAAAGTATTATAAGTATCTATTCATTTACATCTTCATTAAAGTCTTTCATCAGTGTTTTATAGTATACTGCTTACAGGTCTTACACTTACTGTATTGCTTTTACACCTAAGTTTTTAATGTTTGTGCTACTGTAAGTGATATGGAGTTTTATTTTTATATATAAGAATAAATTGACTTATTTATTGATGTTGAGTCCTGGGACCTTGATAAACTTGCTTGTTATAGTTCTCAAAGCTTTTTTGCAGACTTTTTTTATATAAAAAAATAGTGCCATCTAATAATATGGACAGCTTCATTTCCTCTTGTAATGTCTTTAATTTTTAAATTTATTTTTATTTCTGATTGCTCCACTTGCATTTTGAATATAATATTGAGTAAGATAATTAAAAGACATATTGCCTTTGCTCCTGAACTCTTGCCATGGTTAATAATGTTAGATGCTGGTAAATGACTTTTTTTAAATTGTTAATGTTTTTATTATTATTACTATTATTATTATTATTATTATTTGAAAGTGTGAGCAGGGTAGGAGCAGAGAGAGGGACACACAGAATGCAAAGCAGGGTCCAGGCTGTGAGCTGCCATCACAGAGCCTGACCCGGGGCTTGAACCCACAGACCACAAGATCATGACCGGAGCCAAAGTTGGATGCTGAACTGACTGAGCCACCCAGGAGCCCTGACTTTTTATAAATTAAAAAAAAAAATCCCTTTTATTACACTTTGAGTGAGAACTTTTATGCTTTTAATATATCTATTGAAACAATATGTAGTTTATCCGGAGCAGTCTTTTAATGTAATGAATTACATTCATTGATATTTAATTTTGAGCCAGTATTGCATTCCTGGAAAGAACACTTTTTATTAAAAATACATTACCTATTCTTATATATTTATGGATTTGATTTGTTAATATTTGTTGAGGATTTTTACCTCTATGTGTATCTTGGAAATTGGAAAGTATTTATCTTTTTAAATAATGCCTTTCTCTGGTTTTGGGTTCAGAGTAGTGCTTTTCTCATGAAATGTATTGGAATATGTTTCTTCCCCCTCTATTTTCTTTGAGATATTTTTTAGAATTGGTATTTTCATTAGTCAGACTTCTCCAGAGAAACAGAATCAATCAGATTTCATTTATCTATGAATGTATGTATGTATCTATCTTTCTATATCTATCTATCTATCTATCTATCTATCATCTATCTACCTACCTACCATCTATCATGACTATCACATATATGATACATGAGTTTATCTATTTCTCTATATCTATCATCTATCTATTATCTATTTGTGTACCTATCTACCTATCTAGACATTTTTTATTGGAATGTGCTCATGAAAGCATTGAAGCCTGAGAAGTCCCTCATATCTAATAATAAGGAAGTCCCTTATTCCCTTATTCTGTCAGCAAGTGGAGAACCAGGAAATCTTGAGATATAATTTAGTCCAAATCAGAAGGCCTGAGAACCAAGAGCTCTAATGTCTGAAAGCAGGAAAGGAAGAGAATCCTAGCTCAAGAAGAGAGGAAAAAACTGCCTTTACTTTGCTTTTTTGTTCCATTTGAGCCCTCAACAGATTGTATAATGACCACCCATACTGATAAGGGTGATTTTTTTTTTTTTTACTGGGCTTACTGACCAAATGGTAATGTCTTCTAGAAACATCCTCACAGACACCTATAAATAATGTTTTACAAGTTACCAGTCAGGTTGACACCATTATAGTATCATTTCTTTCTTTTTTTAAATTTTTTTAATGTTTTTATTTATTTTTGAGACAGAGAGAGACAGAGCATGAGCAGGGGAAGGGCAGAGAGAGAGGGAGACACAGAATCTGAAGCAGGCTCCAGGCTCTGAGCTGTCAGCACAGAGCCTGACATGGCGTTCGAACTCATGGACTGTGAGGTGATGACCTGAGCAGAAGTCGGACACCCAACTGACTGAGCCACCCAGGCGCCCCAGTATCATTTCTTTCTTATGTGTTTGGCTGAATTTGTCACTAAAATAATTTTAGCCTGGAATTTTATATTTTGGAAGAGTTTGAATTATAATCTCAATATTCAAAATAGATTCAGGGCTATGCATGGTTATCTATTTCTTTTTTGATGAGTTTTGGTAATTAATGACTGTATTAGTTTTCTACTGTTACTGTAAAAAGCACCAACATCTTATTGTCTTTATTGTCTTACATGTTTGAAGAACAGAAGTATGACATTTATATCTCATTAGACTAATATTAACATGTTGGCAGGGCTTTTTTTTTCTGCAGATTCTAGGGGACATTTTTTTTTTACTCCTTTCAGCTTCTAGAGGTCACATGACTTTCTTGGTTTGTGGTCCTCCTCCTCTGTCTTCAAATCCAGCTATGTCACCTCTCTCTGAAACTTCTTTTATTATTACATCTTATATAAATTTTCTATTGCTGCTATAACAAATTACCACAAACATGGTAACCTCAAACAACATAAATCTATTATCTCATAGTTCTGGAAGTAGAAGTTCAAAATGTATCTTCAGAGTTGCCATCCTTTTGGAGGCTCTCAAGGGGAACCTATTTTCTTGTCTTTTCCAACTTTATAGAATTTTCTTTATTATTACTTTTTGGTTTCTAGTCCTGCATCACTGCAACCTCTCTTCCATTGTTACCTCTTCTCTTATAACTCTTAACCTCTCTGCCTCATTCTTATAAGGACCCCTTCAGTCATATTGAGCTCACATGTAATATCCAGGATAATCCCCAAGTCAAATCCTTAAATTAATCACGTTGGTAATGCATTAATAAATTCCATGGATTAAGACTTGTACATCTTTGATGGTGGAGGCGGGAACACTATTGTGCCTACTCCACATTCTTTTCTGACTTAACCAAGAAAGATTCTTTGCTCTTAAGGACACATGTGATTATGTTGGGCCCATGCATATAATCCAAAATAATCTTATTTCAAGGCCTTTGACTTTAATCACATCTTCAAAATCTTTGTCAAATAAAGTAACATATTCATGAGTTATGAAGATTTTAACATGGATTTTTTGTGAGCCTTTATTCTAGCTACCACAGTATATTTAGAGGAATTTTCCCATTTCACTTGGGTTATCTAATGTATTATTAAGAAATTGCTCATAGTATTCCCTTATTATCCTTTAATGTCTGTGGGATCAGAGGTAGTCTCCACCTTTTAATTATTGATAGTAGTAATTGTATCTTCTGTCTTTTTTAAGTTTATTTATTTATTTTGAGAGAGAGAGAGAGAGAGAGAGAGAGAAATAGAGAGACAGAGAGTGAGCACGGGAGCATGGGAGAGGCAGAGGAAGAGGAAAAGAAAGAAAATCCCAAACAAGCTATGCACTGCCAGGGTAGAACCCGACATGGGGCTCAAACCCACAAACCATAAAATCATGACCTGAACCAAAATCAAGAGCCAAATGCTTAACAGACTGAGCCATCCAGGCACCCCATAATTGTATCTTCTGTCTTTTTATCTTGGTCACTCTGATTAGAGATTTATCAAATTTATTAATCTTTTCAAAGAAACACCTTTTGTGTTCATTAATTTTCCTTCTAGTTTTC
Source organism: Panthera uncia (assembly GCF_023721935.1). Classification (NCBI taxonomy): domain Eukaryota; kingdom Metazoa; phylum Chordata; class Mammalia; order Carnivora; family Felidae; genus Panthera; species Panthera uncia. The sequence goes on along the minus strand of NC_064817.1, from coordinate 72,089,444 downwards.
TTGTTTGTTTGTTTTCACCTGATTTATATTACAATTTTTATTATTTATTTTTTGGTTTAACTTTAGTTTAATTTTCTCCTTTTTTCTATTTACTTAAAATGGTTCCTAATTTTAGGTTTTTGTCTTGTTTTGTTTTCTACTACAAGCCTTAACTGCTTAAAAATTTCCCTAAGCACCATTTTACAAAATCCAATAAATTTTGATATGCTCTATTTTCATTTTTATTGAGCTCAAAATATTTTTAATAATCCCTTAGACTTCCTCTTAGATATATGGATTATTTTGAAGTATGGTATTTAATTTTCAAATATTTGGGGATTTTCTAGATATTTTTTTTTATTTATTTTTATTTTACTTCTGGTCCTAGAATATATGTTGTATAATTGTTATTTATTTGAATTTCTTAAGTGTATTTTATAATCCAGAATATATTTTATCTATGTGAGTGTTCTATGTGCATTGGATAAAAATGTGCATTATGCTCTTGGGTAGAGTGTTCTACAGATACAAATGATAGCACTGTTTATATCATCTTTATCATTGATTTTCTGTCTACTTACTATATTGATGCCTTAGAAAAAATAGTTGAAGGATGAAATTTTAATGTGGATTTGATTTTTCTCTTTTCAGCTCTACCCATTTTTGCTTCATGTACTTTGAGGCTCACTTATTTGAGGCATAGTATATAGAATTGATGTGCCTTTTTGTTGAATTGAATCTTTCAACATTATATAATATTTCTGTTCATATCTAATAATATTCCTTGTTCTGATGTCCTAAACATACAATATTTTCTGTTCTTTCTTTTGAAGATTAAGACTTATCTTTCATATAAGAGTTAGAACAGATGATTCTGGGTAGAATTTTATCTGAGGCTGCTATTCCATTCCCCTGAGAAGCACCATTAAAACAAAAATTCAGGTTTTCTTCTACCTTCCTTGTGAGCACCTGATGGGGTTTATGAAGAAAAAAAAATTCAAAAGAGTACTAACCTTAATATATTTGCCACTCCTAAAGTATTTTAACTATTACCCTAGCCCCTACTTTCATCCTTTATCAATTTGTTAATATTTTTAGCCAAATCTTCTTGCTGTCTTATATGGAATCCAGTGGCATCTTCTCCTGGTAAGCCAATGTTAACACCTGGTTTCTTTTGTAAATCTTTCCTTAGATTTTTGGTTATTTGACTTTATTTCTCTCATTGGTTCAAGAAAGTTCTTAATTTTAAGTGTCTCCAGCATATTCTTTATGTAAGCATAAGAGTGATGCTCTTTTTAGCTCTCTGTATCTCTGAGCAGAAACTAGAAGTGGTATGCACCACGTTTTACTTATCTATGTTTCAAGTGAGAGACCCCTATACTGTCTCTCTTTGTAATACCACAAACAATACTGCAATAAATATCATCTTATATATTCTCCTATGGTACCATATGATTGTTTTTCTAGGTTATAGATCCAGGATATGGATTATGAGCCATAGTGTATATGCTTACCTAACTTAGACAATTGCTGCCACATGGCTGCCATATTCCAGAATGGCTGCACATGTCTACATGATCATCAATGGTAAAGGAAATATATGTTTCCTACATTCCTGACAGTATCTAGCATTATAAAATTTTTGAATTGTTGCAAATATGAAAATAAAGTGGCATAGCATTTCTATGATTGCTAATTATTTTGAGCATATTTTCCTATACTTATTATTCACTGGCATTTCCTTTCCCTAATTTGCTTATTCTTATCCTTTGCCCATTTTCGTTGTTTTATTTTTCTTGTTATTTTATAAGTGGTCTAATTGTTTATTAGTCTCATCTTTTATAAATATTGTGAATACTTTCTATAAATAAATTGGACTCATTCACTACATAGAAATCCTTAATCTTGATAGAGTCAGTCATTAAATTCTCTCTTACAGATTGTATTGTAGGGATCATAAAATGTTTTACTTTACACTTAAGCTACAGAAGTAATGGGAATTTTTAATCAATCTATGCATTATTTCAAATCTTTTCACCAACCTTTGATTCAGTAGATATTCAAACATGTAAATTCACCTTACCTTTGAGACTTAGAGAGAAGAGAGTACTTTTGAAATGTTGTATAGTTTAGTTTAAAGACTATTGGAGTACTAATTAGAAAGCCAAATTTTTTGTTCAAACATTACCTCTTACTAGTTGTGACCTTGATCAACTGATAGCCTCACTGAACCTCCTAATGTTTGATTGGTAAAATGGAGCTAACACTCTCAGGTATGCTTTACATTGTTATCAGGATTTAATGAGTAATTTTTTTGTACTTTGAATAGTATGTATTGCAATACAAATTTAATGAGTAATTTTTTGTATTCTGAATAGTATGTATTGCAATACAAATATAAATTTATGGTGTGGCCTGTTAGTATCTTTGGTTTCACTTTATAAGTGAGATTTCCTAAACCAGTGGCTCTCAGAACACAGTTTCAAAGATATTAATAAATGTTATTAAAAATAAGTTTTATGATTTGATCAATTGGGAAGTATAAGCTAAGTCAATTATTTACTGTGGGACTTTTTAGAACAATCACTATTCTGATACACAATGAACTTTGTCAAAAGTCATCAAATAGTGTTGTTGTTGTTTTCCCACAGCTATTTCCTTCCTGGACCTGTTTATTGTGGAATACCTATGAAACATCTCCAATAAAATATCTTATAAACTACAAGTTTGGCAAAAAATGATTTATTGCAAATAACATTAGGCTTTCTATATTTCAGTTTTTCTACTTAGATGAGACTTTGGGAAAGGTACTTAACCTCTTTGAGATTCATTTGTTTAACCCTTGAAAATATGGATAAAGACTTATTGAAGGGTTTTTCTTAATGAAAATGTATATAAAATTATTGCCTATACATTTTAGGAACTCAGTAAGTGGTGGTAGTGGTTTGTCCACTTTTGTTATTATTGTTGTTATTATTATTAAGAATATCAGTGTAGATATTGATTTCTGATCATTTGTATTCACCACATTTTAGCTTTCTCTTCCTACAGTTAATAGAATGCGGTAAAGTTTGATAATGTTTCTTTGGTGTCCCTACTTACTGTATTACTGAAACCTCAGCTGTGTTGGTTACTATATTCCCTGTACCATTATTTCAACTACCACTGAGATGAAATGGATGGTTTAGAGCTCTTTCTCAAAAATTGTTCTGTGAATGTAATGCAAGTGACTCTGTAAAGTGGGAATTTTTTTCATTCATGATTTTGTATTAGAGTGGAATTTTCAGTATGTGATAAAGATAAAGGTTTACTTGCCCTCCTTTTCAATTATTAGCTTCTATATCTTCTTTTTAATGTATTGCTTATTTATTAATCACTTTCTATTTATGATTTACTTCAGTTACCTCATTTAGATTCTGAATTCATGTCCCACCCCTGAAAACATTTACTCGTTTGAATTTTGTTAAATGAGAAGTTGAATAGTTACTCTTTCTGTATATTATTCTGGAATTTTTCTAAATCTATCAAGCTTCTATTATCAGGGACCAAACTTGTAGTTACACAAAATCAGTTCTGAGGAGTTAAATAATTTTCAGTTTGTCAAGCAGAGAAAAACATATCCTTTCATGGTTTCTTTACTGTGATATCTGAAGCCCTATAAACTTAGAAGTGAATCAGGATTCCTTTGAATCTGACCTTTGCAGTATTTCAGTGGGGAGAGTAAGCCTTGATAGCTTCTTTCCTGTCACTTCTCAAAGCTCATATTGCCAATAGTCATTTCAGTTTGTCTGTGATGATGAGAAAAGCCACTAACAGTCTTTGCCATTTCAATTTTTCACATTTTCTCTATCTTTCTCTTTCTCACTTGGTCTTACTTTCTCTCTCTTGTATGTGTGTGTGGTCTTTATGTGAGGGAAACCAGTCTCAGCAGCCAGCTGTCACAGACCACATAGCTTTAAAACTGTCAAGCAAAATGAAAATGAACCAAATCACAAATGAACCAATTGGCTAGTATTAGGTTTGTGGATCCCACTCTAGCGATGCCAGGTTGCTACAGTTAATCAAGAAATCCTGGGGTAGGAAGAAATTTTGCCTCCACTTTTGTAGCCACTCTCACAGGAACACCATTTATAAAAAATGGCTCCTGAAGTTTGCTGTGTAAGGTCTGATTACCAAAAAAACCATTAAGATAAACTCACTTTGCCTGTTCCTTTGACACCTGTGCAAAGATACAGTTACCATGATGATAAGAAGTTAGAATTTGTAGCAGATGTTATGAATGTACCTGTTTTGGGTATTGTTTATCCACTTATGACCTTCTCATGAAATCCAAAGCCATATCCTCTCAAACTCTGTAGAGGTAGTGGGAGGAGTGACTATCATAATTTTTCCCCAAAGAGAGTTTATCCAATGTGGGTCAAAAATAATAGATGAAATGAAAACAATTAACTCCTCTTTGCATCTTTTCACTGAAACTATAATCAACAGTGCTGTGAAAACTGTCTTTTAGGTGGAAAACACTTATAAAATAAAACCTATACTCTTCAGGGAGTAGTATTCCCTATAATGGTAACTAGTCTATTGAGCCTGCCTTGTTCCATTTTATTTTATGGTGGAGTCAGATGATGGAAAAACAACTCCTGAGCCCAGCCTTGATACAAGTTCAACCAGCTTTTCACAGGGCCTAAGCTACCCTTAGATATGTGGTACATTAAGCATTTACAGGTCTCCAAGCTCTGCTGACATGGTTGTTTAATAAGTCCTACTTTGGGAACCTAAAAATGGGAATGCCTGATATACTGCTTAACAGTGCATTTAGCCCCCAGGAGAATCTAATTTTTTCTCCTCTCTCCATATGAGTGATAAATTAAAACAAACAGTTCTTTGAATTTATGTCAATCCTAAATACTAACTCCTGGCATATGCAGAGATTATATTCACATTCGGACAAACTAATTCACAATCAACAGTTCTTCTCTTATTACTTGTGACCCTTAGCTGGCTTTTCCTGTTGTGGTCTCAGCATTCTAATCCATAAAGTGTGACCGTTTGCCTTTGTAACTCCTATTGTTCTGTAAGGGAAATGAAGTCACCAACTCTCCACTGTTCCATGTGGAAAAATGCCCCTGCTGTAAGATCCTTCTAATATTTTACTTCAGTGTGTGTGTGGGGTGGGGGGAGAAAGAATCAGTGACCCTTTTTATGACTCCATAGATTTTCTGACAGCCTACTGGAAGTTAAAAGACGAGTAGATTAATTAAGTGAATTATAAGTTTGAGTAGAAAAAGAATTTAAGAGTGAAATGTTTTGGGTTGGATAAATAAAGTTTGTTTAATTTTAAGTGGAAATACAATTTTACAATACTTGAAAAATATAAATATCTATTCAAAGTTGATTTTTCTAGCATAATGAACAAAACATTGAAGTTGACTAATGGCGTATATTGGCATTTTAAATTTAGTTAATGGAAAGACCACAAAGAGCACGACCCTAGATTTAGGCATCTGGGTTTTGACCTAGTTTATTATTATTACTAGCTATGTGATCTCTTCTCAATTACTTCTTCTGGGCCTCACGTGTTATGCATAAAATAAGGGATTTGAGGATGATTTCATAGGTAACTTTCTGCTTTGCCTTATGACAATTCTTTAATTTATGAATTTTTATTGTGGTAGGCATTAGTGCTGATCACCAATTATTCCTGGTATTCTGTCTTCTGGGAAGTCTCCAACATTCTTTTGGTTGAGTAGAACCCTGTGATTAGTTTTGTAAATTAATGCTTCTGTAAAAATTTCTGTAAACTGAAGTGCTTTGTGTCATTTCTGAGTCACAGCATCCATTTGCCAGTGTCATATCCTTCATAAATATTTTTTTTTCTTTTTTGCATGGCTACCAGAAAATTCAAGATCAAGGCTACACTGTGAGCTTGAGTCTTGGAGTTAGAATTTGTTATCATGAATAGTATATGACTGCTACATAGACATGTAACATGAGTGAATAATAAGCATTTATGTTGCTAACACACTGAGTTTTGGGTCGTGTTTGGTATTGCAGTGTAATTTAGCTTGTCTTTACTGATGTACCAGCCTCCCATGTGTAACTATAAATCTCTTAACAAGAGGAAGATGTTGCCTACAATCTTTGCAAATTTTCTCCGTGCAAATGAGGTGTTAAACAATGTCTTATTTGTTGACTTTCAGCAGCATTTTTGACAGAGTAACTGAGGCATAACAGAGAAACAAAGATTATTTTTATACTGTCTTAGGTCTAATAATATTAGTGGGTCTACAAGACAGGTGTTAAGCAAAAATAAAAACAAACATTAATGCATTTGAACATTGAATGATATAATATTTTATTCCTAGGTATACTAAACATGAAGCAGTTGCAATTAATACTCCATGCTCTTTAGTAATGCACATATTTTGGTTAAAATAAGTCAACTATTTTACCAGGTAATAAGAAACATACAGATTTAATAATGTGAAATGCATCTATTGTGTGCTAGAATATGCTAAAATGCTGTGGCTACATTAACAACTAGGGTACACACAATGTTGTAATTACAGTATTCATAATCAAGCAGTTTAAAAAGTAAGGAAACCATTGGAAAGCTAGATACCTTGTGTCTATTAAGTGAGAATTAATGCCAAAGATTAATTTTACAAATTGTAGCAATCAACCAGTGATTAAGCCAATACAATGCTAGGCAATTAGCTTGATTTTCCCCCCATGGGAGGTTCATTTCCTGCATTGCTTCATCAACCATTTCTTGTCCTTTTTTAACTTAAGATTTATTGCAACATTTAAAATAGCAAAAAGCAAATTCTACATGTCCAGCAATAGAGAGCAAGTTAATTTAAAGCCACTGAACATATACAGATGTTATGTTTATTAATACAGATGCTTATAAACTAATTAAAAAAGCAGAGAACAAGATTATGCACAATGTTATACTAATCATGTTTAAAAATTAGATATATATTTTCAAATAAATTTCTAAAACAATTCCAAACATCGTCTGTGATTATTTCTGTGTGGAGAGTTTATGGTTGAGGCTTACATTCCCATTTTATGTATTTTTACATAATTAGGTATTTAGTCATTTGAAAAAATCCACTTTTGTATTGTTCATATAATAATAATAAAAATAATCATCATATATTTATCCATCATGTCTAATATCTGATAATCTCCTTATAACCATGGCTTCCCTCAGCAGCTTTTTTTTTTTCTTGGAGCACTGGTATGGGGAAACCAAGTTTGATTCCTCATCCTGGTTCTAGCTCTTCCATAAAAGTTTGTACACAAATACTCCTGCGGATATTATCCATTCTTTTTCTTTTTTTGACAAATATTTAGTGTGTGCCTGCAATTCAGTACTCGGGCCCTAATTTAGTTATTGGTAATAAAAGCTATTTCAGTTTGATTCACAACACCATCTTCATTGCTTGATTGCCTGTTCTGATACTTAGTACCATTGTGATTTAGGCAAGTTACAAACAGTATGCTTACAGTGTAATTTAGATATGGCTTTATTTTTCTTTTTACCCTTGATACAATAACATTGTTTCTTAAAAATCTCACATCACCAGGGTGCCTGGGTGGCTCAGTAGGTTAAGTATCTAACTTCAGCTCAAGTCATAATCTTGAGGTTCATTAGTTCGAGCCCTCCATTGGGCTGTGTGCTGATAGCTCAGAGCCTGGAGCCTGCTTTGGATTCTGTGTCTCCTTCTCTCTCTCTGCCCCTCCCCTGCTCATGCTCTGTCTCTCTGTCTCTCTGTCTCTCTGTCTCCCTCTCTCTCAAAAATAAACATTTAAAAAAAACCCTCACAACACCATTTCACTTTTATCAAGATTTGATTTTATCAAGTACCACATCTGAGGAGAAGACTATAATCCTAGTAAGGCATGTCATCGTGAAGAAGTTATTTAACTTATGCTAGTTTTAGTTTTTCAAACGGAAAAAAATGAGAATGTTGGATTATTTAGTCTTTAAGAATCTTAATTTTAAAATCCTATGACTATAAAGTTCTCATTGAGAATGAGACTGAGAATGAGAAAACAAAATTTTATTTGTCAACAATTCCCTGAGTGGTTCTTGATAATTACACAACTATAGAGTTAGTATTCATGGATTATCTACTGCACATTTGCAAATCCCAGGCTGGCTAACTCCTTGCTATATCACAGTTCTGATTTAGTTGCTACTATTATTTATTCAGGAAATTCCCACAACATAACACTGTACCACATGTATTCAAGAAGGGGGACTTCTAAACACTAAAAAAATAGGGGCGCCTGGGTGGCGCAGTCGGTTAAGCGTCCGACTTCAGCCAGGTCACGATCTCGCGGTCTGTGAGTTCGAGCCCCGCGTCAGGCTCTGGGCTGATGGCTGGGAGCCTGGAGCCTGTTTCCGATTCTGTGTCTCCCTCTCTCTCTGCCCCTCCCCCGTTCATGCTCTGTCTCTCTCTGTCCCAAAAATAAAAATAAAAATAAAAAACGTTGAAAAAAAAAATTTTAAACACTAAAAAAATAAAAAAAAAATTTGAAAGCAATCCAAACGACTTGGTGTAATCTGGCTTAATGTGTGTGTGTGTGTGTGTGTGTGTGTGTTGTTGTTGTTCTTATAATGCTTTAATGATTTATTCCCTAGAATTTCTTATAATTAACCACTACTAAAAAAATCTATGTTTGAATAAGCAAATAAACATTTGTTCATATCTACCTGTCCCTCCGTTTAGAATCTGATCAAAATCTCAACACATTTGCTTAAGTCCTAGTTAATGAAATTGGTTGATTTTGAGAACCTGCAGTGGCACCTTGTGGATAAATGATAGCAAGAGTGGACTATGAGGGAGTGTTTCATACATTATCTAGGAAATATATTGAAATTTGAATCCCTCTAACATGTGAAATTTTAATTCAAGGTTTTGTTTCCTAGACAAACAAAAAAAATAATAATAAATGCTACAATGCCTTGCTTTGTCTTCTTAAAATAATAGTTGAATAGACCACTTAGTTGTTACTAAGTGGTAGCACTTGTGTTGGTCACTAAAATATAAAATGCACAATTTATCAAAATCCAAAATCACCACATCGAGAGTTTCTGCTTTAATAGTGTACAAGGAGTGCAATTTAGAGAAGTTGAGTTTCAGTGACTGATTTTTGACTGCTGGTTTCTGTTATCCCCATGGGAGCTATCAGTAATCCCTACAATAAGAACTAAACATTTCTTGCTTTGAGGACAATTAAGTAATATACATGTAATTATTTGGAAGATATTTTAGAATAAAACTCTCACACTTTACAGTGGAATGGTACATTCCATATCCTGAATGATGCTCCTACTGAAAACACCAAAATATACTGAATAAAATAAAAACCAAAACTAACAATTCAATAAGTTGGAAAGTAAGACATATTCAGAGATTAACAGTAAGTGAAAATAGGAACCCACAGAGGATATCTGGGCACTCAAGTTAACCTGCACCTTAGAGATATTTTTAAAACTAAACTCTTTGAGTTTCATGTCTTCTTAGGATAAGACGTAAAGGTGGAAAGTTGAAAAAAAACCACAAAGGGTCTGTCAAAGTTAGGAATTTTATATAGATACTCCAGATAGAGAAAAACAACAATCTGATTAGAGGTTACAACCCAGTGTATATAAAATTAGAATAAATTCCCTATGGGGGTATATGAAGACTACTATGTTTGCAAATTTTCTATAAGTCTACAACTATTCTAAAATAAAACATTTGGGTGAAATAAAGAAATAATAGAAATGGCTGATATGAGAATAAGTGAGTTTAAAGACTGATCTAAAAGAATTATCTAGATTTGAGCAGGAGGAAGACAGAACCAGCAAATTTGAAGATAGGTCACTTGAGATTGTCTTGTGAAGAACACATTTAAAAAATAAGGGTGTGGGAGTAAAATGAGCAGAGCCTCGGAGACCTGTGTAATGCTACCAAGCAACCCACACACGCTCCACGATAGTTTTCGGAAAAATGAATGACAGACGGGGGCAGTGAGAATACATGAAGGAATAATAGCCAGATTCTCACCACATTTCATGCAAAACATTAATCTAAATATCCAAGAAGTCTAAAGAAGATAAAGTAGTATAAATTTACATCACAATAAAATGGTTCAAGGCCAAAGACAAAAACAGAATCACGGAAGCAGCAAGAGAAGTGCCCCAGCATGTAGAAAGCCTCCTCATAAGGTTGACTATTTTTTTTTCAGAAACCACGTAGGCCAGAGGTAGCAGGATGACACATGAAAAGGGTTGAGAGAGAAAAACTGTCAAGCAACAATTGTGCATCTAACACAGATGTCCTTCAGGAATGAAGGAGACATCAAGACATTCCCAGATAAACAAAATCTGAGAGAATCCTCTGCTATCACCAGCCCTACAAGACATATTAGGGGGAGTCCTTCAAGCTGAAAGGAAATGACAACCAGGTAACTTAATGCGAAATAGGTAAATAGTTAAATAGGTAAATAGAAAAGCAAGTATAAATGTATAAGTGCATAAAATGTACATGGAATAAATACATAAAATATTTTCTTCTGATTTAAAAGAACTCTACATGATATAAATCAATGTTGATGAGCACACAGTGTAGACATGTAGAATGTAATATGTATGGCAATAATGGCAAAAAGGAGGGAGGATCGATCCACTAAAGTCTCAGTATGCCTTGGAAATTAATCTGGTATTAATCTAATTCGGATGTTATAAATGAAGGTGCCTGGGTGACTCAGTCAGTTGAGTGTCTAACTCTTGGTTTTCACTCAGGTCATGATTGAAGGGTCCTGGGATCAAGCTCTGCATGGGGTTCCACACTGAGCCTAGACCCTGCTTAATATTCCTTCTCCCTCCCTCTGCCCCTCTCCCTCACTCTCTTCCATTCTCTCTTTCTCCCAAATAAATAAAAATACAAAAAAAAAAAAGAATTACCTAGAATAGAGTCTGGAGAAATAAAAAGGTAAAATAAAATGAGCAATATTTTAACAGATGTGGTGGATAGTTGTGAGAAGTTCTAAAATTAATCAGTTTGAAAATTTGAATAGGGAGGGTAGTAATAATGGGAAAACATATTTGTATAAAAATTGTTATTGAATGTATAAAAGTTAGCAGTGAACTGATTCAGGAAACCAAATAAATCCCAAGGAGTTTAAATAAAAAATGATCAAGATCTATATACCTTATATCAAAGCTGAAGATAACCAAATATAGAGGCTTAAAAGCAACCAGAAATAAATAATAATTACATTCAAAGAAAAAAATTAATCTGAAAGATGATTACTATTTCAGTATAAAACCATAAGAGAATGGAGTAATATCTTCAACCAACTAAGTAAAAACAAAAGAACTTGCCTAAAACTTAAATTTAGCAAGGATATCCTTTGAGAACTAGGGGAAACTGCATCTTAAGAAACATTAAAACAGATTCTTACTAAAGGTGATCCTCAAGTAAGTTCTTTGGGCAAAAGGAAATTTTTCCAAGTAGAAATTTTATGACAGAAGAAGGATAAAATCATGGCAAATGGTTTATACAAAAGTAACTTTAAAAAAATAATGCTTTTATAAAGCGATAACAGTAATCACTCAAGAAATTTAAAAAAAAGTAAAACTAGGTAGGTGGAAAGCACAAAACAATAGCATATACATGAGATGAGTTATCAGAGATGAAGTGTTCAATGGAACTTGTGCAGGAGCATGGTAAAAATATTGATTAACTTTAGGGTTCAATAATTTATGCAATGAAAACAGGAGGATGGTAAAATAAGAAGCCAGGGATGCTAGTTCCACATATGGACTCAGTGATTTAAACAGCAAGACATTCCCTCTGTGAGAAATCCAGAAACTAGATGGGAAGCTTGTAACCCCATAAGTACAAAACCAGCCACATCAAAACTAGCAGGAAAGGGGGGAGCTAAGATAATTCTTTAATAGGAGGACTCTAGGCTCATCTCGTCCACTGAACGCAACTAGATAACTATCAAATCATTCTGAATATCCCAGAAATCAACCTGAAGTCTGAGAGAAAAAAATCCACAACTGGAGAGAGAGAAGAAACCACATTGAAGTAGGTAGAGAGAGTGGAGACATGGTTTTGGGGGAAAAACAGACCATGGGTGCTGTAGAAGGATGGGAGCCATGGTTGCAGAGAAAGGCAACAGAGAGAAGAGTACACAGGATAATGCACAAGGGGAACATTTCCCCAAAACCATTGTCTGGGGAAACAAGAGAGGCTGATTTCCATGACTTCTTGCAACCAGTGGGGCTCATACCTAGTTTTTTTTTTTTTTTTTTAATTTTTTTTTCAACGTTTATTTATTTTTGGGACAGAGAGAGACAGAGCATGAACGGGGGAAGGGGTAGAGACAGAGGGAGACACAGAATCGGAAACAGGCTCCAGGCTCTGAGCCATCAGCCCAGAGCCTGACGCGGGGCTCGAACTCACGGACCGCGGGATCGTGACCCGGCTGAAGTCGGACGCTCAACCGACTGCGCCACCCAGGCGCCCCCTTTTTTTTTTTTTTT